>NC_056741.1:1348907386-1349054886 GCF_019279795.1 Protopterus annectens | reverse complement strand
TACAGCAGACATTTTTATTGTCAGTTGTTTTACACTAAAACATCATGGTTAATAGTTTTACCATTGTTTATGTGAAAGTGTTATAGCAGAAGTAAGTTACTGAACTTTTGTCTTACATTGTTACTGCTCTAATCTGTAAAGTTAATATTATATGTACTTTATTTTATTTATTTATCTATTTTTCATATTTTATCTCAACTAACTCCTCTCTAGCTGTTATCAGTAGTTGCGTGTATAGTACCACTGTTGTTTTTGTTTTTTCCCTAGCTTTTATATTCAGCACACTCTCTCCCCTCCTGTTTTCCCTAGGTTTTAAAAGCAAAGTGTCTTCCCTCAAGACTGCGTCTACCTTTACTGATACTGCTCCAACTCCTGGAATTATGCCTGTGCTCTATTGTATAGCCAGTTTACACTAAAAGTATGTTCTAAGCTCATACCACAAAGTAATCTTACTTTGTCTACTGTACAGGATACCTCCATACCACTGAGAGCCCCCCCATACTCACCTGTTTTCAAACCTTGCATCTGTCTCTCTCTCTGCCATCTATAAGTTAGTCACTACCCTAGTGTCAACTCTCAGTTAGCTATACTCTTTTTGTTTTAATGTTTGTGGTTTCCTTTTAACTGTTTTTATCTTACTGCAAATACCTGTGTATACCTCACTATTACATCTCTTCCTTCTCTGTCTACACCTCCCCACCTTTTCTATTTACCTGCTGACTCTCACCGTGTGCTCCTTACTGTTTCCCTCCTGGCCTGCTGATTGTTTCTTGTGGTGACTCTTCCGCTGATTGTTTCTTGTGGTGATTCATCCTGGCCCATCCCGCTGTGTTCATCCTCGCTACACTCGGGCTCACTTCTCTCCACTCCCACCCCCATTCCCACCCACCCCCCATATCATTTCCTTTATACCTAACCACCTAACCCCTTCTTCCACTAACTCCACCCCTTCTTGTTTGCTATAACATTCTAAACACCTTATCCACCCCTACTTATCACTTCATAGTTTAGTCTGCTGGAAATCCCCCTTCTTTCCACATATCCCCTACTCCCCACACAGGTTGTTTCACTTACATTTTACTTCTCTAACAGGCCCAACAACTTACTTTTCCTAGTCCATTACCCACTCCTCACTCCATCCCAATCCTACTTCCCCACCTTAGGCCATGGCTTTTGCAACCCTCTCTATTTTCCTCTTGCCTCCATTACTTCTCATTCTCATTCTTACATCTTGTACTACTCCATTACCACCTGCCCATAGAGATCCCACTAATCCCCATACTAACTGCTTCTCATCTCTGCAGTACTCTATTACAATCTCCTCCTCTATCTTTTCCATGAACATCCCTCTGGCTAAAATCAAACTTCTTCCCCCTCACTCTCTAGCATCTAGAACTAAGTATTTGACTTACAACCCATTTAATTACAAACTTTACCAACTTCATGTAACCCGGAGGCATACATCCAAGTCCTGGGCCCATCCATCACCCCACCATGCATAACTCTACCTCTCTCAACTTAATTATCTCATCCTTTCCAAACAAGCATATTTCCTTTTACTCTATGAATACCCGTAGTATTCTAAACAAAGTTAGTGAAATCCATGCCTGGATAGCCTTCCACACCCCTGATGTTATCATCCTAACAGAGACTTGGCTAAAAGCCCAAACCTCTGATAAAGACATTCTCCCCCCGGTTATAAAATACTCTGCATAGATCGCCAAAAGAAAAAAGGGGGTGGCGTTACCATCCTCTACTCCAACCACCTCACCATTACAAGTATTATGAAACCTATCCCATTCTTTTCTCCTGCTGAACTACTTACAGCTAACCTTAAAATAAATGACCACACCACTATCACAGTAGCATCCACCTATATTCCTCCAGGAGACAACATTCCTCTGCTTGAAAATATTCTTTTATACTTTTCTCAACACATCCCCAATGAAACTATCCTCCTTGGGAATGTCAACATTAACTGGTTAACTCTCAGTAATCTAAACTCTAATACTCATATTAATTTATATGGCTTCACAGAGCTAATCTCCCAACCTACCCATACAAACAACTCTCACACATCTAGTACTCTTATTGTCTGGGTACTTGTATCTAATCCTTCCAAATATCATAACCCTGAAACCCTACCAAACACCCTGAGTGATCACTCCCCTATAAAAGTGCTTAGGTTCACTCCCCACTTCTCAAAACCTCCTAAATATATCACTTGTCGTAAACTCTCTAACTTCCATCCAGAAAGCTTTAATGCCCTCCTCTCTAAAATAAACTGGAAATTCCTTACCCAACTCCCACTAGAAGAAGCCATCCTAGCTTTCAACTCCACCTTCCTTAGCATCTTAGACTCACTTGCTCCCCCTCGCAGAGTCCGAATTACGTCCACCATATCTCCCTGGCTTTTAAAAGTCACTCGTACTCTTATAATAACTAGAGACAAATTATGGAAAAAATGGTCACAAACTAAGCTCTCTGCAGACTTACAAAAATATAAAAAACTCAGAAATCTGACAAAAAAACACAAACAAAGATAAAAAGGACTTCTATAACAAACCCCCCACAGCCCTAAAATCTAATCCTAAAAAATTCTGGAACTCTATTAACCAAATATTACATTCTGGTAATCTTAGCTCCCCCAATCCATGCCCAGACAAGACATCTGAAGAAACTGCCACTATCTTCAATACCTATTTTATCAATTCAATATCTAAGCTACTGAACCCTAACCCAAACTCCTCTACTACTAACATCTCCAACTTTTCTGAACCTACTCCTAATATTATCTCCTCAAACACATTCTTCCTCAAACCTGTACCTACTAGCTACATCAAAACTCTACTCTCTAAATTAAAACCATGCTCAGCATCAGCTAATAATATTCCTTCCACTTTTCTTCTACTAGCAGCTGACTCTCTTGCTCTCCCTGTATCTATCCTAATTAATCGCTCTATCTCTGAATCTAAAGTCCCTTCTATCTGGAAACAATGCTACACTCTACCTATACACAGAGGAGGTAACTCCTCTGATATCTCCAACTTTAGACCTATCACTATCCTCTCCCCTCTCTCTAAAGTACTAGAAAAATGTATTCATAAACAAGTTATGCAGTATCTAATACAGGAAAATCTGCTTACACCCACTCAGCAAGGCCTCAGACCTAAACATAGCACCACTACTGCTCTATTATCCTTCCTCAACACTATCTCTATAGCCATGGATGACCATAAATTTATTTCTTGTTTATTCTTGGACCTCTCAAAAGCTTTCAACACTGTCTCATACTCTCTTCTGCTGCACAAACTGCATAACCTCAGCTTCTCCTCCGATACCATTGCATGGTTCTCCAGCTACCTCACTGATAGATCTCAATCAGTGAGATGGCACTCTGCACTCTCCCCTCCTCTCCCTGTAAAATGGGTGTGTCTCAAGGGTCTATCCTAGGGCCTTTACTTTTTAATATCTTCACTAATCAGCTCTATACCTCCTGTCCTCAGTCATCTTTAGTGCAATACGCAGATGACTCTGTAGTCACCACCACAGCTAACTCTCCCTCTAAGCTCTTCTCAACTACTCAGGCATCTTTTAACGTAGTTGAAACATGGCTCTCCAACAATCAGCTCATCCTTAACACTAAAAAAACAAAGCTGTTACTCTTCCTACCTAAAAAGTTCAACAATATTAAACCCTCCTTCTCCATACAGTTCCTTAATAGCACTCCCATTCAGGTAGAATCCAACACTAAGCTCTTAGGCATAACCATCGATGATCAGCTTAAATTTGATTTGTATGTTAATAACTGTATCAAAAAGACTCATTCAAAACTAGGGCTCCTTTACCGTAACAAGAAATTCCTTACCTCTGAAGCCAACATTACTCTCTCTTACCTACCTTCTACCCAGTCTAATGTACAATTTTCAAATTCTCACAAATCTTAACTTAGCACTCCTGACCAAACTCAAATCTATCTACAACAAGTTAGCTAGATTTGCTGCCCAACAAATCTACAAATCCCATCACTGTCTCTCTCTAAAACACCTAAACTGTCTTGAATTACCCCAGCAGCTTCTTCTCTCTCAGCTCCAGATCATCCATTCTATCCTATACCAGCCTTCCTACTGCCCAGCATTATCCCCTCTCATCTCTCATTATTCTCCCTCCAGACCTCTCCGAAGCTCTAACAAAGACCTGCTACAAATCTACAAACCCAAGTCTAAATTTGGACGCAACATGTACAGCTATCACCCCACTATTGCCTGGAATAGGCTCCCACTAGAAATCAGGACCCTTACACATCTTAAACAATTTAAGACAGCCACCAAAGAGCACTTTAAAAGTCACTGGTCCTGCCACTGCACTCTCCCTCCTTTAATCCCCTACTTCTCATACCTTAATCTACTTTCTGCCCTTAACTCACTCATCTCTCTAGCTCTCTTTAACCTTCCTTGACTACTGTCTTCTAAAATCTATTAAGCAAATTGCCTCAGAGAAACATTCTATTGTAAATGTCTTGCCTTCATGCAACTACATCATGATAAAACTGGGTTTTTGTAACCACTTACCCCAAAAACTATACTCATCTTAATGACATATTTCTTTTTATACCTCTTGAAATAGTTATGCTATAATCCTGATTATTGACACTGTACAACATTGTATTGCTACTTAATGCCTTGTAATAATCCTGTAACATTGCTGTTTAATGCTAAGTTATAATGAAAATTGTATAATATGTTGGAGCTTTTCCCCCGGGCCGCCACTGAAAAAGGGCTCTTCAGCTCAATCGGACAATCCCGGTCAACAAATGTAAAATAAATAAATAATATAAAAAAATGAGACCACAATAAATCATTTCAAAACTTTTTCCACCTTTAATGTGACCTATAACCTGTACAATGCAATTGAAAAACAAGCAAATCTGTTAGGGGAAAAAATATAAAAAATAAAAAACGTACAATAAGCTGGTTGCATAAGTGTGCACACGCTTAAATTAAAACTTTGTTGAAGCACCTTTTGATTTAATTACACCATTCAGTCTTCTTGGATAGAAGTCTATCAGCATGGCACATCTTGACTTGGCAATATTTGACCACTCTTCCTTGCAAAAGTGCTCCAAATCTGTCAGATTGTGAGGTCATCTCTTGTGCACAGCCCTTTTCGGGTCACCCCACAGATTATGTATTGGATTTAGGTCTGGGCTTTGGCTGGACCATTCCAAAACTTTTATTTTCTTCTGGTGAAGCCATTCTTTTGTTGATCTGGATGCATGCTTGGAGTCACTGTCGTGTTGAAAGGTGAAATTCCTCTTCATCTTCAGCTTTCTAGCAGATGCCTGAAGGTTTTCGGCCAAAAGTGATTGGTATTTGGAACTGTTCATAATTCCCTCCACCTTGACTAAAGCCCCAATTCCAGCTGAAGAAAAGCAACCCCAAAGCATGATACTGCCACCACCATGCTTCACTGTGGGGATGGTGTTCTTTTGGTGATGTGAAGTGTTGTTTTTGTGCCAAACATACCTTTTTGAATTGTGGCCAAAAAGTTCAACTGTGGTCTCATCAGACCATAACACATTTTCCCACATGTTTTTGGGAGATTTGATGTATTGTTTTGCAAATTTTAGCTGGGCCTGGATGTTTTTCTGTGTAAGAAAAGTCTTCCATCTTGCAACCCTACCACACAGTCCATACATATGAAGAATATGGGAGATTGTTGTCACATGTAGTACACAACCAGTACTTGCCAGAAATTCCTGCAGCTCCTTCAGTGTTGCTGTAGGTCTCTTGGCAGCCTCCCTGACCAGTTTTTGTCTTGTCTTTTCATAAATTTTGGAAGGACACCCAGTTCTTTGCAACATCACTGTTGTCCCACATTTTCTCCACTTTTTGATGACTGTCTTCACTTTGTTCCATGGTATATCCAATGCTGCGGAAAGTTTTTTGTACCCTTCTCCTGACTGATACCTTTCAACAATGAGATCCCTTTGATGCTTTGTAAGCTCTCTATGAACCATGGCTTTTGCTGTAGCAGGCAACTGAGTAAATGTCAGGAAAATCCTGCTAGGACAGCTGAACTTTATTTGGGGTTAATCAGATCTCTTTAACTGATGGCAGGTGTGTACCCAAGAAGACTTGAATGCAGTAATTAAATCAAAAGGTGCTTCAACAAAGTACTAGTTTAAGGGTGTGCACACGTATGCAAACAGCTTATTGTACTTTTTTTTATATATTTTTTTCTCTAACAGATTTGTTTCTTTTTCATTTGAATTGTACAGGTTATAGGTCACATTAAAGGTGGGAAAAGTTTTGAAATAAAGAAGTTAGGTCTTACCATAACATTCCATCTGAGTTGTTGATCTTCTCCAGTTATCACTGATGGGTTCGGTTCTGAGCCCTCGGAACCGAGTCTGCCTTATATCAAGCTTGCGTGCACCAAAAACTCCCGAGCTAAGCTGCTACCCACAATGCCCTTCACTCAGTTACCTCAGGTCGAGTTTGCATGCAACATATAGAAGAAACAGCAAGTCAGAGGCCATCTCTGCGCAGAAACCCTAAGACACCACAAAGTCCCAGAAGATCCACCAGGAGCCTTTGGAGGGGTCGGTGGGAGGGTGTGATGACTGGAAGAAGATCAATAACTCATATGGAACGTTATGGTAAGACATAACTTCTTTATCTGAAGTTGTTAATCTTCTTCCTATTCATCACTGATGGGACAGAATCCCAAGCTACTTGGAGAACCTGGGTGGCCCTTATGGAAGAACTTCCTGAGATCCATTGAGCCAAAGGCCACTCTTCCCCTGGAGATCAGATCCAATTTGTATTTCTTGATGAAGGTATGGGGTTTAGCCCAAATGGCTGCTGCACAGATGTCATCCATGTAGGCCCTAGAGTGGAAGGCAACCGATGCTGCAATAGCCCTAGTTGAGTGAGCTTTGATTTGGCCAAGCTTAGATTCATTCATAAGAGAATATGAGAAGGCAATGCAATCCCTGAGCCATTTAGACAAAGTAACTTTTGATATTGCACCTCCCATTCTAGGACCTGTAAAGGAAATGAAAAGCTGGTCTGACTTGCGAAAGAATTTAGTTATGTCCAGGTAGAAACGTAATTCTCTATGAACATCCAAAGAATGTAGGCAGTATTCTCCCTTGTTTGAATAATTTGGAAAGAATACAGGGAGCTCAATGGACTGGTTAATAGAAAAATCAGAAACCACCTTGGGAAGAAAGGATGGGTTAGTACGAAGTGATACTCTGTCCTTATGGAAGATCAGATAAGGGCTCTTGATACATAATGCTTGCAATTCAGAAATTCGTCTGGCTGAGGAGACAGCCACCAGAAATAAGGATTTCCATGACAGGAATTTTAGATCACATGTCGCAGCAGGCTCAAAAGGGGGCAGAGAAAGAGACTGCAGAACCCAGGAGAGATTCTATGCCTCCACCGGCTGCCTGATGGGAGGCCTGCTGTGGAAAATACCCTTGAGGAAAGTCTTGCAAAGGCGAGTGGAAATAAGCGGGACTCCATCTGAACCATTATGGAAGTTGGAAACAGCTGCTAGATGGACTTGAATGGTGGAAGCTGACGCCCCATTGTCAAACAGTTCAACCAGGTAATGAAGAATAGTGGCTACAGGCACTGAGAATGGATCTAGCTTCCGATTATGTGACCAAATAAAGAATCTTTTCCATTTGTCCCTGTAAAGTTTCCTGGTGGATGGTTTATGAGAGGCCAAGATAATATCACGGATGGATGAAGAGAGGGTTTCCTGCCTGGCAACTAAACGGAAGTGGAGAAACCAAGCCATTGAGAGTGGACAGATTTGGGGGAATATGAGGTCCTGACGAGTGTCTAGGATCCAAGGAGGTTGTAGAAGATGAGGTCGGAGGAAGGGAAACCATACTTGATGAAGCCAGAACAGGACAATGAGGATCACTTTGCTTCTCGATCGAATAGCTTTACTTTGAACAAGGGGGGTCAGAGGAATCAGAGGATAGGCATAAAGGAGACCCATGGGCCAGTCGTGAATCAAAGCGTCTCTCCGTGACTCCCCGTGAGGGGGAAAGAGGGCAAAGTAGCTGCTGCATTTTGTGTTTGAGAGGGAGGCAAAAAGATTGCAGCATGGCTGGCCCCAACAGCTGAAAATTTTCGCCGCCACACTCGGATTGAGAGACCACTTGTGAGGACGGAGGATGCATCTGCTTAGCCTGACTGTAATCACATTGGAGCTCCCCAGGATATGCATTGTGATCAGAAAGCGGTTGGAAGCTATCGCCCAATGCCAGATTCTCATGGCTTCGCGACATAGGGGGTAGGATTTGGTCCCTCCCTGTTTGTTTATGTACCAGACCACGGACATGTTGCCCGACTGGATAGCAATCGTTTCAGATGGAAGGAGCTGATGGAAAGCTTGCAACGCAAATAGTGCCGCTCTTAACTCCAGGACAATGATATGCAAGTTGACCTCTATGTTGGACCATGTGCCTTGGACTGACTTTTCTTGGAAGTGGCCCCCCCACACCATCAGGTAAGCATCCGTGGTCACCGTGGCACTGGGTTGTGGAGCTTGAAAGGGGCGACACCAAAGATTTTCATCTGTACTCATCCACCACAGGAGATCTTGTTTGCAAGTGTTGGTGATGAGAATCTGTGAGCTCAGAGGGTGAAGATTGGATATCCACTGGGACTGAAGGAGCCACTGTAGTAATCTCAATTGTAATCTGGCTAGTGGAACAATAGGGATGGCTGCAGCCATAGACCCCAGAGCCTAGAGAACTTCCATTGCAGACACCTTTCTTCAACAGAGTATTACTTGAACTTGTGCTCTTAATCTCCGAAGCCTGTGAAGCGGAAGAGAGATCAGACTTGACTGAGTGTTGAATATTGTCCCTATGATTTCCAATTGTTGTGAGGGCTGAAGGTTGGATTTCTCCCAGTGGATGGTGATGCCCAGTGACTCTGCTAGAACTAGAGTGTAGCGGAGGGCCCTGACCAGAAGGTGCTTGGTGGGGGCGGAGAGAAGCCAATCGCCTAGGTACAGAAACACCTGGAATCCCTGAAGTCTCAGTTGAGCTGTTACCACTGCTAGGCATTTTGTGAACACTCTGGGGGCCATCGAGAGACCGAATAGCAGCGACCAGAAGCGATGGAGGCTCCTGGAGCTCTTGTCCATCTTGATGTGGTAATACACATCCTGGAGATCTAATGAGCACATCCACATCTCCAAAAGAGACATCATCAGCGGGTGACCGTGGGGATCCTTTCCATCATCGTAGTCCATATCTTCAGTGAGGGACTCCTCTGGGGAGTCCATGTGTTTCCTCTTACACGCCCATTTCCAAGGGGGTTCTTCGGTGGGAGTATCCGAAGAAGACTCAGAAAGGGAAATACCCTTGACAGGGGTTTCCCGGGCCTTGTGCTCTCAGAGTCCTGGGAGGGTGGATTTTGACAGCTACAGCTCAGAAGAAACTGGAGGGATGACCAACATAGGAGGATTTCTAGAAGCAAGCACCCTCTCCATCACCTGGAAAGCGGGCCAACCCAAAGAGGAGTGGGAGCCCGGAACTGAAGAAGACAATATCAGAACTGGAGTCACACCCCGCTCCACACGGTCCACCCCCCCAGGGACAGAGCCTCAAGCAAACTCGAGGCACCCTCAGACCCAAAGATGGAATCGACAACACAGTCGGAACCATGGCCAGAACTGGAGGTTCCACCCCCAGGCATGGGACTGAGGAAGGGTGGGATCTGACGGAACTGACACCCAAAGGGATCTCGGGGCCTCAGACACTGTTGTTATTGGTGCAGAGGAATGGGATCCTCTCAAAAACGTCAAGTATATGAGCCTTGGAACCGAGGGATCCAAGGGAGGAGAGTATGTAGGGGTCACCGGTGTAATAGACCCAAAGCCCGGAGTGGGATGGGGTCTAGGAAAATTTGAAATTCCCCTGGCAGTCAGCAGCTGGTTAAAAAGGTGCACCACATCCAATTCTGAAAGGCTCCTGGTGGATCTTACCAATGCCCCTGAGGGGGAATCAAACCGATCCAAAAAGGGGCTGCAGGCTTGTCTGGCAAACGGGTCCACAGACGAGGAGCACTGGGTCCGTGGTGTATCACAGAACGGCACCAATGAGTCCAGCTTAGAAACCGGCAACAAAGGAATAGTTGGAGCCGAGAACAGGGTCACAGCTGGGGTGGAGGTCAAGAACGGCTCCGACATTGTTGTCGGAACCAACATCGTAACGGAGATGGGGGACGTTGGTGCTGAGATGGAGGCAGACAATCTGGTTGGAACCAAGGTTGTAGTTGGTGCCGTAGTCATTGGGGCTGGGGTAGGTGCTGATGAGGTGACTTCGGTATGCATCACTGCAGCCGAACTCAGAGGCAAACAGGTCGGAACCAAGGAGGCAGTACGGTGCTCGCAGGAAGACTTATGGGTCTTGTGCTTATGGCTTTTACCCCTGTCACCAGAAGAGAGATCCGAGCGAGGACATTCCTTGTCCACAGAAGGAGGGGATGAGACCTCTGTCATAGAAATAGCCTCCAAAAAAGGCGAAGAAAGCAGGCCCTTAAGGATCAATTTATTACGTCGCTCATTCAGCGTCCGCTGACTGAAGCTGGCACAAATATCACATGGAGGTTTCGCCGACAAATGCAGAACCCCAAACGGTACACACACTCTTCATGAAGGCTACTATTCGGGTGTTTACCACTGCAAGAAGAGCAGTGATTAAACCCCGTAGTCCCTTTCTTCTCAGACATAATAGAAATCACTCACACACACACACAACATATAGGAAAGAGTGAAGAAAAGAGGAAGTACTAACAATGGTATTGGGATACCACAAGGGTAGAAGGGCCAATACCAACAATGGTACGAAAGGGATACCTGTGGGTAGAGCTGAGTGTAGAAAGATACCAAAAAACTAATAACTAACAGGAAAAAATTCACAAAAACTTGTAAAATTTAGAAAGATAAATCACTTAGCTGGAGAGCGCGGTGAAACACTGCTATATGGCTGTGCAGCAAACGAGATCTGAGGTAACTGAGTGAAGGGCACTGTGGGTAGCAGCTTAGCTCCAGAGTTTTTGGTGCACGCAAGCTTGGTATAAGGCCAACTCGGTTCCGAGGCTTGGAACCGAACCCTTCAGTGATGAATAGGAAGAAGATTAACAACTTCAGATGATTTACTGTGGTCTCATTTTTTTATATCACAAAAACCTGGCATTTTAACAGGGGTGTGTACAATTTTTATATACACTGTGTGTATGTGTGTGTGTGTATATATATATATATATATATATATATATATATATATATATATATATATATGTGTGTGTGTGTGTGTGTGTGTGTGTGTGTATATCTTATTTATATATAGTTGTTACTGAGTTGGTCATGACATACATTTATTGTGTGCCAATGTTTTTGGTTATTTTCTTTGATAGTTAAAATAATAGAAGTATATTGGAGTTGAACTGCACCAGTACAATTGTAATACAATTCAGGAGTGTTGCTCTTTTTCCACTGTTGTGTAACTATGGAGCTAGTACATTTAATTTATGGGAGTGTGAGGGTGGAGACCCCACATTGGGGACCAGCGCACATAAAAGTAAAGCACTCAATATTTTTTGTGATCACAAGTGTAATGAACTTAATGCATGTAATTTAATACATGCACTTTGCAATCACTTGGTTTAGAGATTGTTTTATATTCAATAAATATGAGGAAGCTTTGCTCCCCAGTAATTATAACCTCCTTCCTAGTCAAATTGGGTCACAAGTCAGTCACATTCACTGTAAGACTGAAGCCTGAAACATCCTCCAATTATCCAATACCTCAGTATTCAGAGAATATGTAAAAGCCAGTTTACAAAAACTGTGTGATGACCTGGCTAAGTTTGAAAGCATCCACCCCCGTTATGATCCATTGCTTAAACAGAATCTTTCACTGCCAAATTCTATGCAGAGAAATAAATACAATGCCGAATTCAGTAGTAAGCCCCTGTGGTAGAACCCTAATATAACCAGGATCTAAAATCTTCTTCTTATTCTCCTTTCAGCTGCTCCCATTAGAGGTCACCACAGCAGATCACTGGTCCGCAGAACGAGTGGCAGTAGAGTTTTACAATGTCGAGTTGCCAGCCCGCTGCCCAACCTTCCTCAGAAGGCACACACATGCACACACTCACACCTAGGGCCAATTTAGAATGTCCAATCCTCTTGCAGCATGTCTTGGGAATGTGGGAGGAAATTGAAGCTCCCGGTGGAAACCCACATGAACACAAGGAGGACATGCAGACTCCGCACAAAAGGCATCCCAGCCAGGAATCAAACCGGAGGACCTCTTGCTGTGTGGTGACAATTCTAACCGGTGTACCATTGTGCCGCCCAATAAACAGGATCTAAAAGAAATGAAAAAAATCACTGTATGCAAAAATAAATCTAACTCTCAGGAAACCAAAGAATTTCTTGCTAAACTTAAGAAGGAACTCCAGACTCTAATCATATTAACCAAAGCCAAATATGAGGGTAAGAATAGCCAGCCAGGTGAAAGATGACCACTAAATCTTCTTTAACTGTGTTACAAACCTCAGAAACAATGCCCAGTACTACAAAGAACTAAGGGTAAATGATACCACCTAATCAGACCACAAGGATGTAGTCTACTAGTGGGTAAATCTGGCTCAATCTTCAACTCCACAACATTCCCAGAACACATACCCACATCTACATCCCCCCCAATCTCCCAAAACAAGTTCTCAAGGCAATATCCAAGGCCAAGTACACTGCTTCTATCTGGCCAGATAACATACCAAGATGTCTACTGTTTAGTCTGAAACAGGACCTGTCAAACCCCCTACAGTAATTATTCAGTATAAACCTCCAAACAAGCTATGTGCTGGATGAGTGGAGGACAGCAACTGTCATCGAGCTGTACAATGGATGGGGCATCAACTAACCCAGTAAATTACAAACTCAAGTCTGAAAAGCCTCATTTGTAATGCGATGGAAAGAATCATGTGGAATTACTAAACAAAGATATAGGTAACCTACAAATTATTGTCCCAAGCCAGTTCTGTTTTGTCAAGGGGAGATCCTGCCTATTCAACCTGGTTGACTTCTTTGAGAAGGTTACTGAAGCAACAGACAAGGGAAAATCAGTACACACCACATAGCTAGATCTCACTAAGGCATTCTGTGCTATTCCACACTTGTTAATAAACTCTCCCGCCTAAATGTCAATGCCTGTGTAACTCAGTGGACTGCAAATTAGCCAATAAACAGAGTACTGAAAGTTAGGGTGAGCATTTCCATCTCCTCCAAAAGACCTGTCACCATGGCTCTGTCCTTGGGCCTTTCCTTTTTAGCATTTACTTCTTGGAGGTCAAAGCCAATGTTAAGGACTTATGGCTAACCAAGTTTGCTGATGACTGTAAACTAGGTGCCATTATTAATTCTCCAAAGGGCATTAAGATCCTTCAAGGGGGAGTTTCCCAAACAGACTAAAACTAAATGCCAAAAAATGTATAACAGTAACCTCAGCAAAGCACAATGGCCCTTGCAACTATTGCATTCATAACACACCCCTAACAATCAATTCATTAGTAAGGGACCTGGGAACATATGTAGACAGTGAACTGTCCTTCAATCACCATGTATCCACTATTGTAAGAAAGTCCCTTATTATTGGGTAGTTTATTAATAAGAGTATGCCATCCAGGTCCAGGGATGTAATCATTCCACTGTATTCAGCACTTATTAAGTTGATCATTGAGTATAATGCCCCCTTTGACATGTACCTGTCTAAACACTTGACATAACCTGAATGCCCAAAGCATTTTCTCACCAAGGAGATCAACATTATTATTTATAAGAACTATACTGTTTGTCTCAAAGCATTGCCCCTATACTAGGTATCATACAGGCTGCTGAAGGGTGACCACTGCCTCCCATACAGAGCCTCAGCAGATCCTGTCCTCTCAGACCTACTGCAGATCTGCAAGTCCAGTGGTAGCATAAACACCCACTCAAGAGATTTCAGTCTCTTTTGCAACATAAATAGAACATGTTGGAGAGACAGATATGTATCACAAAGAGTTCTGTTTCTTTGAAATTGTCTTTCTAGCCACATGAAATAAAGTACTTCTCTTACTTTACTCAAATGTAATCTGCATGAATGGATGAAAAAATGTAAACCCTTCGGTGTAGCAGCACCCTTGTCCATTATGGAAAGGGGTAACATGTAAATGTTTCACTGCTCTGGGTTATTTCATATTTAAATTACCCAGCAAAAAAATTCATGGGAAAACATGTCTTGGCTTTTAAAGATCCTTTAAGATCAGTTGCCTGGTAAGAACCTAAAAAAAAGATGAAAAGGATGGATGCACGCATAGATAGTTAATTTGGTAACTGTGGAGTTTTTTTTATTTATTTTCAGTGCCACTTTGTTTATCAACCACCTATCTGATAGCTGTGATGCCACCTAATTTCCTGCAAGGTAACATCTGATGTCCAGCTATCATCCAGGTGGCCATTAGGGGATTTTATTCTTCTAAGACTACTTCCCCAAACATGTGCAGTATTGCTCCAAGGGTTAGGCATGCAATGGTCATAGCACAGAGCTGTAACTAACTTCAGCAAATAATAAACGCTCAAACACATCCCTGCAACCTTAGAGTAAATACCTCCAAGTTTCCCCAGTCATAGCTAAAGAAATCATTCACAGTGCACTTACCTGGGCAGATCTCCTGCCCCTTCCCTCCCCTTGAAACAATGAGTGCACTCAGCGTATTTGGAAATGAGTGCACTCAGCGTATTTGGAAATGAGTGCACTCAGCGTATTTGGAAATGAGTGCACTCAGCGTATTTGGAAATGAGCACACTCCGTATTTGGAAATGAGTGCACTCAGCGTATTTGCTCCTTTCATACTCCAGTTGTTTCCTCCATCACTGGGACTGCTAATCAAACCCCCAGCTGTCTTGATAGTAGTCAGCACTGTGTCCCTTTATGCCACATAGTTGACTATTACTGTTGACAGTGTACAATGTTAACATTCCTCACAGGTTTACTTGGCATTCTGCCAGTACTAAATTTATTTGAACTGAATCTTTAAAGAAAAAGTGTTCCTGATTACTAGAGCATTTACTCCTCATTGCAATCTTGTGAGAATTACTGGAAACTGCAAAGAAAATACTGACAGAAGATATTCTTAGGAAACAGTCTCAGCATTTTTCTCACATAGGAACAGACCACAGATTAGTTAACCGTTTCTGATTACACTGTGTGAGATATGTACTAATAGACCATAGATTGGCTGGCCATTTCCTGTTACTCTGTGAGGCACAGGAAATAAAGACAGCATGTTAAGTAGCATGGCATCTCGCTTCTGTGATAATTTTTCATATGTCTGTATTTCTTTTAACTTCAAAGTAATTGTTTTCTTAGCACATTAATTGGACTCAGGAAATAATTATCATTAAAGTGTTATGATTATGGAAAAGTGTTTTCTTTATTTTAAAATCATACTTTTCATGATTTAAAATAGATAGTGGAAAAGCAAATTATCTCAGTACCCACTGTTCTGTCTTTTTCTGAAATTCCAAAATAACTCATCATCCACAGTTAAGGTGTAAAACACTCTAATTTTAGTTAGCATTGTTGAAGTACTTACAGCTTGTAAGTATGGACCATGAGTAAATGTGGCTCACATTTGGAGCAAGTCATTTAAACAATACTGTAAGTAAGAGGGACCAGAATGATTTAGGCACAAACAATGGCTTAACTCAAGTAAAGTTTTCACAATATACTATAACTAACTCAGTTTATTTAGCAAACAGGAAACATGAAACCTAGACGTTAGCTCAGTAACCTCCAACAACTGAAGTAGCAGATAAGATATATTATAGAATTATACCACTTCATACATGGTTCAAAGAGTTATGTCTTTTTAAACAAGAAACAACGTGGTTGAATGATCTCTTATGACATAGACGATCATACATTTATATAAATGGAAACAAACCACATATTTTCAGCTGCAGACTTTATACATCACTTATAATCCTCTACGTTACATAGCTCATTCAGTTCCTGCCTTCCCTTAAACCTCATTCCTCCTCCAAAATATTACTCTGCATGTATTGTTTCCACTATTTCAATTTTTCTATGCAATTTGCTCCTAGCCTTTTCTAAAGATCCCACTTTCAATCCTTTTGTCTCTGTTACTATATTCACTACTTATAGTATGATTTTGATTTCCATTTTCTAGTAATTGCTTTTTTTGGCAGCCACCAGAATTAAACTCATCAAGGCCTTACTATGTCTAGGTAATTCTGATTTTGTATCCATCCATCCACCACCCCTTTTTCTGACTTTTGTGCATGGGGTTGGAGTGTCACTTCAACAGTGGCAATCATCTAAAGCCAAAGTTCACACTGCTGGGTGGCTAGCCCTGCCACGGTAGTTCCCCACACCACTCACTCACATGCACACTCACACCTATGGCCAGTTTAGAGTGTCCAGTCCACATACTGTATGTCTTTGGAATGTAGGAGGAAACTAAAGCACACAGAGAAAACCACATAAATGCAGGCAGGACATGCAGACTCCTCACAGAAGACACCTCATCCAAGAATCGAACTGGAGAACCTCTTGCTATGAAGTGACAACACTATCCGCTGTGCCATTGTGCCACCCTTCTGATTCTGATTCTGTATCACAGCTCAAAAAAATAATTTCCTTAATTACACCAATCTCCTCACACAGTATTTATGACAGAGTAGCCTCTATGGAATTTTTAAAGTCTGCAAACTCATTACATTCCCAAACAATATGTTCCCAATTACCTCTTTCTTCCCCTTCACACCTCTAGCAATTGCAATCTACCTGTGGAAAAACTTCTATGGAGTCTGCTCAGGGTATAAAAACACCTATGCAAAAATTCCATGCAAAGATCCTAAATCTTCTAGACTTTGTTGCATATTTGGAAGCCATATACATATCCTCCCATTGTTTCTTTGTGAACTGCTTATCCAATCTCTCTTCCCAATCCTTTCCAACCTCCTCTGATTGATTCCTATAATTATCACGCAATATTTTATATGCCCTACTAATTATCTGTTTTGTAACAGCAGCTTCTGTTCCAGATTTACTCAAAACTTTACCGGATCTGGTCTTTCACTTAGAATCCCCCCGTTCCTTTCTCTTTGCAATCCTTGATAGGGAAGACAATGTCTACCCTGCAGTCTAAATGAATTATTGTCCAATTTCCATTCTGTTACCTTTCACTCGCTAATTATGTGCTCCTTATACCTTAGTTCCTTTGCAAGTTTTCTCCAGTAAATTCCAGCCTCCTCTTGCCTATTTTCTGTGTCCCTAATTACATTCATCCCTAAGGGCAGAATCTCCTTTCTCCATTCTCATGTCGGTTTAATTCTTAGAATACTTTCTGTGACTTTATGAATATAATATTCTATATGGTTATTGTTATTTTCATTAAGGATATGATTCCAAAATCCCAGTCTCTTCTTATTTCTTGATCTTCCCTCATTTCATCATCATCCCTTTCCAATTCGAATTATTGCTTTCTGCTTCTGCTATGTATAGGAGCATTAACTGTGTAGCTTTGAAATACCCCTTCAAATTAGGTAATCCCAAACCACCTTGTTGTATTGGAAGGATCACCTTATCCCACTTGACTCTTGTTCTCTTCCCTTCCCAGATAAAATCCTTCAGCTCTTTATTAATTGCTATCTACAAATTTTCTCCTAGTTGATAAAAATATGTCTGACTTGTGTATAAAACTAAAGGGACTACAAGCGTTTTTACTGCTTGTATCTTGCTATCCATATCCATAAAACAAAGCTTCCAATTTCTCAGTTTTTGTATTTTCATTTTAGTCTCCTCCCACATATACTTAGCTGTCATAACAGAATCCTTTTTAATCCATACTCCTAAGTACTTCATTTTATCATGTCCCCATATATGTGTATTTCAAAACCAATTAGGGTGTGGGTACATAGTTTACAGCTATTGCTTTTGCTTTGTCTTCATTAATTTTGTATCCAGAAAAGACTTGAAACTGTATCGGAATGTTCCACAACACTGAAATGTCCTTTACTGGTATTATCAGGTCCAAAGTAATATCATCTGCAAAGAAAAAAAAAAAGCCAACTTTTCTTGATTACTGTACCGACTATATCCTTGAATTTCTGAGTATCTTATTTTATATGTCAGTGGTTCTAAATATAACACAAATAGCAAAGGGGAAAGAGGATACCCCTGCCTGCTGCCTCTGTTCAAACAGGACTTATCAGAGAGAAATTCTCCACTTTAATTTTCACCCCTGATCCTTCAAACATCTTTCTAATCAACCTTATAATTGTAGTAGGGAATGCAAATGCTTCCATTGCCCTGCTCATAAAATCCCATCTTACTCTGTTGAATGCTTTCTCTGCATCAAGACCTAACAACAACAGTGTTATTTTCTAACATTCTGCGTCTGTCTGGATCATTGCTGTTCTAGTCATAGGTTCATAGGTGTGTACTAGGCTATCGGCCCTAGGGCCTATACAAGCCTAGCCATAACAATTCCCTGGCTATTTCTTCCCACAGTATTTACTTCCCTGGACCCCTGTCTAGCACTAGTATTAATGTTGGCAAATGTGTGCCTCCCCTCCACAAAACTTCGCAGATCCATATCTATCAGTCTTGGCATCACCTTTACCATTCTTTAACCATTTTAGAAATAAACACTTTATAATCATACTTTAGAATTGAAATGTGCCTATATGAAGCTAGCTCATTAGGTATTACAACCACCACAGTGTTCTTCCAGAATGTTGGTGCTTCTCCTCCTTTTAAAATACTGTTAAAACATTCCAGATCTTCATCACTTTATTCCCTCCTAGCTTCCAAACTTTCACAGGAATACCATCTACTCCTGGAGAAATTCCTGTAGATTGGTTATATATCACCATTTTATCTCATCTCCTCCTGTCATAACTGTCAGTAATTGAGCTTCATCTACCTCTAAAATTGGCATTTTTAATTCTTCCATAAACATTTCCATTTGTACTTTTTCTTGATTTCCACATTCTCTGCTTTATGCAGATTTTCATAAAATTTCCTAAATATTTATAATACATACCTCTAGGATGTATGGTTATTTTCCTTGTTGTAAGCTCCCTAAGCTTGGCAACAACCCTTTCTACTTTCTGTTGATTGAGTCGTTGTGCTAAAAGCTTTTGTTTCCTGGAGTTATTATCAAGAAACAGTTGCTTAACAGCAATCTTTCTAATTTCATGCATATTATCAAAGTAGTCTCTTATTTTCTCTAGCACTCTGCAGCTGTGCTTCTTCTTGTTCTGTGAGATACCCCTTATTCTATAATACATTAAACTTTCTCAGTTGTTCTTCTTTTGGCTTTTCTCAGTTAGGAGATGCCACAGTGGAACTCTGGTCCGCTAATGATTGGCAGTAGATTTTTAAGGTGCCAGCTCGACGGTCAACCTTTAATGAAGGAACGTCCATTCACGCACGTTTTTCGAACGTCACTCAACTGAGGGGAGGACATGCAGACTCCACACAGAAGGCGCTCCAGCCAAGACTCGAACGGGAGAACCTCTTGCTGTGAGGCGACAACGCTACCGCTGCACCACTGTGGCTTCACTTTAACCTTTGTCAGTCCCTCTAAATAATTCTTGATACTTTTGACCATATCTCTTTTTCATTTATTTCTACCCTATTTTTAAACTCCACTTTCATTTTATCCTACTCCCAAGCTATATTTTCTGAAAAAAATTCTATATTCCCTAATAACGCCTGAATAATTTCTGCTACCCATTCTTTAAAATAACTATCTAACAGATAGGTGGGGAAGCAGCAGTGCCTCATTTTTGTATCATTACCCTGCATTTTTATTTTAACTATTATTGGTGAGTGATCTGAAAGTTATCGGATGTGTATCAAAACTTTCAGTTAAATGTACATGTTCCTCTGAAGTATAATTTTTGTCTAGCCTAGCCAGGTTTTGTACCTTGGAGAATAATAAGTAAATTATCTCCAAGCTCCTACTATTGAATTCACATCTTCCATACCAAATATTTTCATAAATATCTTCAATAATCTACCCCTTTTGTTACATTTTCCCTTCTAAGCCCCCCAGATACATCCTCACTGTTGCAAATCAATTTACAGTCCCTACCTATAAGTAATAGTCTCTGCAGAAAGCTGATTATTTCTCCATAGAATTTTAAGTGCCAATGCTGCAGACTTAGGTGGAATACATGCCAGCGTAATCCTCCTCCTTTGCCAGTAGACCCTTGCTACTACAAATCTACCATTATTATCTTTTTTCCTCTTCTATCACTATTGGAGCTCCTCTAGCAATTACTATAATTACCCACCTTTCATTTATCCCAAATATTCCACTGAATAACAATCCTGAACATGCTCAGTTCTTTCCCACTGTGTCTCCTGTAGTAGAACTATTTGCACTCTGCATTTTTTAATAAAGTTCACTACTTTTTCTTTTTTGTATATACCTGTGAGATAATTCACATTTAGACAATATGGAAAGTGCTGTCATTATAAGTTATTATTCCCACTTGTTATGTATAACAGCTTTTTAAATGTCTAGTTTCAGCTTTTGTTTTACATGCATACACTAATGTTTGGCAGGTTGACCTTATATACAGTTGTTTCTTGTCATATCTATTTGAACCTATGTCACATCTTACAGGACTTTTTGTTTTAATGAAAACCCTCAAACATAAAAGCAAACACCCACCAGAACCTATTAACTTACTACTAACACACAAAACTATGTACATCTTCAAATAATGAAGTTTAATCATGCTAACAGGAACATTTTTTCTCATATTGACAGCTACACTCACAGGCTTGAAATCACCAATAAAGAAGGGTATCCATGCTAAGATGCGTGGTACAGCTGGTGCTTCTACTCACGCTAAGTGCTGTCTGTGTTTGCTTATCTTTATTCCTCTCCCAGATGTAAATAACTTGAATGCTTTCATAGGTTCATAGGTAGGTACTAGGCTATCTGCAGACGGCATTTATAAGCCTAGCCAGAATGTGTTGGCTTTCGCCACTCCCTTAGATTAGTTCCCTGTGCTTCTGTCCAGCAGAGCCATTGAAGTGATCCCCAGGGTGAACTTTCTGTTTCCCATCCACTCGTCAAGGTTTGTCTTGAAGAGTGTTAGCGAGGAGCTCTGCCTAATGTAGATTGGAATCTTATTCCAAAGCATGGGATGTCTCTGGGACAGGAATCTATCCCTCCAGCACGTCCTATTTATTGTTGTGGTGAGGTTTAGATCCCTAGAGTGTGTGGCTCGAGGGGATAAGGTTTTCTTTAAGTGGAGCATGTCCATCATGTCTGTGTTGGATATGGCCTTGTATGTCAGGCAGAAATCACCTCTGAGTGGGCAGTATGCAACCGAGTACAGCTGGAGTTTCTTCAGCAGAGCTGCATAGGGCATCTGTTTGAGGCCAGTGATCCTCTTGGTGAGAAACATCTGTGGTCTTTCCAGCTGTTGCAGGTGTCTTGTAAGGTACATCCCAAATGGGGTGTTGTACTCTATGATGGGTCTGATGAGTGATGAGTAGAGGGGCACAATGACCTCTTTTATCTGGATGCGAACCCTTTTGTGATTAGGTGGGTGACATAGAAGGATTTTCTAACCACTTTGGCAATGTGATTATCAAAGGAGAGATTACTATCTACTTGGGGTATGGGGTTTTTTTCACCTAATTTTGGAAAATACCATGGGGAATTTTGGGGCCTTGCCCAAAATGGGTTTTCCCCCTTTTTTTACTTGGGGCCTTGATTTGCACAGTATCGTCCGGGAGCCTTTTTTGGGAAGGAGTCGGGCCCAAAAGCCAATTAGCCCCAGTTTGAGTATTTCAACTTGGTAATTGCCCCCTTGTGTTGTTTCCCTTGGGGTTTGCAAAACCAGGGGGGGTTTGGGGTGAACCCGGGTTGTTGTACTTTTGGAGCGGAAAAACCCTCCCTTCCACCATTGGGTTTGTCCTGGGAGTTGGCAAACTTGTTTTAGGGGGTTAGTTCACTTTGAGCTTTTTAAACCGAATAAATTTTAAAGGTTTTTTGGCTTAAAGGGCTTTTTTAAACCCCCCTTTTCTTGTTAAAAGGGCTCAAAATTCCCGGTTTGGGGGGCCCTTTTTGGGGTTAAAGGGGGAAATTTTGGGAAGGCCTGTTTAGATTTTTAATTCTTGTTAATGTTTTTGTGTTTCCCAAAACCTGCAGACCAAGCTAGTCACTTAATTTGATAGTTGCCCTTTGTGGTTACCTTTGGGAGCGGAATTTTTTCTTTCAACCCCTTTGGGATGTTTTTGGGGAAGGGTGAGTTTCTTGTGTTTAGGTAGGGTTGTTCCCTTTGGGTTTTAAACCCCTTTCGGAAAATTTCCTTCCCATTATGCTTTTTTTTGGGCGGGGAAAGGGTTTTTTTTTCCTTTTCTGGTTTTTGGGGGTTTAATTTTGGTTTATGGGCCCTTTGGGGTAAGGGGTAAATTTCCCAAAAACCCGTTGAGGATGGGTGAATTTGGTTGGGTTTTTTTTGGGGCCTTTCCCGACTAATGAAAAAACCTGGAATTCCATTTAGTTTCTTACATGCTAAAAAATTTTGTGGAACTTTGGGCCTTGGAAAAATGGGGCCCCTTTTATGATTTATAAAGGTAAAAAGGCGAAGTCGGGTTTTTCCCCTTTTGGGATTTATCTTTCGACTATTTTCCCTTTTCAATTTTTTAGAAAGGGGAAGGATGGTTTTTTTTTTGGAAAATTGTTGTGATTTTGGGGTTGGGTTTTTCCCCCAAAATGGGCCCAGTGCTTTTCTGGAACTAAGTGTAGTGGGGCCCTGACCAAACTGGTTAAGGGGCCTTGGTTGATTTTTAAACCCCAATTTCCCTAATTTTAGGGGCCTTTCCCTTTGCTGGAATTTTGGGAAATTGGGGCCTTAGAAAAAATGGAAGGGTTGTTGGAAATGATTCCCCCAAACCCAAAAAAAGGGTTGGAGCCGCCATTTTGGGTGGGAAAAACCCCCAAAGGCCCAAGGGGAAACAAAACCCCCCAGGGAGGGATTGAAGGTCCCAAAGGGAAATTTCGGGAATCCGTTGGTTATGCTGGCCAAAAAGGGGCCTTCCATTCCCCTTCTTTTTTGGAAAAAAAGGTTTTTTTATTTGAACCCTGTCCACACTTCTAACCTTTGGTTCCTTTGAAAATTTTGGGTTTTTGGAAAAAGGCCCTTCCCGACGGGGAAAAAGGATCTGAACTTGGTAAGATTTATTGGAGGAGCCTGGTAAGGGTTCCCGGGGCCCATTTTTAATAGAGAAAGGGAGCGGTCAAAAACCCCCGGGCTGCCCCAAAGGGAACATCGGGCAGGTTACCCGCTTGGGTTCAGGGAAGGAACCTCTGGAGCTTTGGGATACCTCTGGGGAAGGGGAACCCTTTTTTGGCCCCCCTTTGGCTGGGGGGGTCCCCCCAGGATCAGGGAAAGGACCTTGAGCCGTTTGTCCCAAAAATTCCCCACCCTCGGGGCCCGGGAAAAAAACTATTTAACAGTCCACGCGAAGGCTTCTCTTTGTTGGCAAGGATCCTTCCCTTGCCCCGGCCAATTTATGGTTCGAGGGGCAGGAAACCTTAAGGACCCAAAAGGGTTTACCCTAGGGGGCCCTTCATCTAGGGGGGCCCCTGTCTGGTCCTTTTTCATTGCATGGTTAAAAACCCTCATGGCAAGGTTCCCAAAAGGGGCAAGGGGGGAAAAAACCCTTTCAGGCCCCAAAACCTTCCGAAGGGGTTGGGGGTTTCCCAGGAACCCCTCGGGAGCCCCGAAATTTTCCAAAAAGAGAAAAACGCGGTCGTGATGCCCCATTTCCTAACTTCCCAGGGGGACTCTCTGGGGGTGGGTGCCCAACCCCCTTTTTCCGGGGGTTTCCTTTTCATGGGGCCCCCAAAGAAGCCCCAGGGAAAACCTTGCCCAAGGGGTTTTCCCGGGGGGTCCCTTTCGATTCCTGGGGGGGGCCCTTTAATTGCGGGCCCCAACCACGGGAGATGACCAAAAATTTTGGGCAGGAAACCCAACGAGGCAGGGGAAACCGGGGAAATGGGAGCCCCGAAAAAGGGATTGGGGCCCAGTCCCCCCCTTTTTTTAAAGGGTTTCCCAGGAGGCCAAAGAACATTATCACCCTGACCGGGGAGGGAAAACAACCAGTGGGGGTTTTTCGGGGAAACCGGGTTTTTCCCCATCCCACTGGGGGGGTTTTGGGGGGGGGATTAAAAGAAACCCAAAAGGGGAAAATGGCCCTTGACAGGGGTTTCCCGGGTTGGTCCTCTCAAAGCCCGGGGGGGCCCTTTTAACAAGGGACCCAAAGAAGGAGTGATGAGGGCTAGGGGTTTAGACCCAAGCCCTTATCTGGAAAGAAACCCCGGGGAGTGGAGCCCAGTTAAAAGCAAACCCAACCAGGACCCCCGCCCCAAAAGGGGGCCCCGGGGCGGCCTGGCAAACCGGGCCCGGGCACACTGGGCCCGGGGGGAAAACAAAAGGCAAAAAATGGGGCCAGTTACGGCAACAAAGGAAGGGGGGGACCGAGGAACGGCACCCGGGATCGGGGCCCCCGACATTGTTGAAAACCCAGAGGAATGGGATTCAAAAAGGGCAAAATTGGTTGGAACCGGGGGTAGGGGGGAGTATTGGGGCGGGTGTAATGCCCAAGGATTGGGAGGGGTCAAAAAGGAAATTCGGGAAAACAGGCGGAAAAGGGCAACATCCCCCTCAAAGGGGGAAATAGGCTGTCAGGGGTTTCCCCCCGCCGGAAAGGGTCCAAGAGGAGCAGGGGTCCGGGAAAGAATGGCCCCCGGGCCCATTAAAAACCCGGCCAAAAAGGAAAGGGCCAAGAAAATTAACGGGGTATTAAAGGGGCCCGACATGGTGGAAACCCAAATTAAGGAGATGGGCGTGCAGAAAAGGCGGACAACTTTAAAAGGTTTATTGGGGGTTTACCATTGGGGAGGTGAAAAATCCCTTTTTTGCATAATGACCAACCAACAAAAAATGGAAAAGGAGGAAGAAAAGGGTCAAAAGGGTTTGGGCCCGGGTTAGGTTTTACCCCCCCAAGGTGAAAGGGATCCGGGGGTTTTTTTATGTAAGAAAAAATAACCCGGAAAAAATTTCCCCAAAAAGGGAAAAAGGGGAAAGGATAAATTTATTAGGCGAAAACACTTTTGGGGCTGGCGGCAAAAATATAACATGGGGGGCAGGGGTTGCAAAACCCCAAAGGTTTTTTCAAAAGGGCTTGGGGTTTTTAACCACTGGGAGCTTGAAAACCCCCTTAGTTTTTTAGAATAAAAAATCATAACCCAATATAAAAAATGAAAAAAGGGGTTTTAAAACAATTATTATCCCCAAGGGTAGGGGTAATAAAAAATTTAAAAAATATGTGGGTGGTGGTGTGGTTTTGGGGGTTTTGTTTTGGTTTTGTGGGGTGACATTTTATATGTGTCAAAAAGGGTCTGAGTTTTTTATTGGGGCAGGGGGGGTTTAATTTTTTGATTTTTAAAATAGAAGTTTTTTGGGAACTGGCCCGGGGTTTGGGAACCAATTCAGGATGGGGGTTTTCCAATTTTGTTTTTAACTTGGCTCATTTTTTATAATGGATTTAACAGGGGGGGACAATTTTATAAACACGGGTTTATTTTGTGTAAATTAATAATTATATTTTTTAAAATGTTGTTGTGTTGGGGTTTTGGTTTGGTTGTGTTTGTTTTTGGGGTTTGTGTTTTATACTTTTATAAATTGGGTTACGATTTGTCATGCATACATTATGGCCAATTTTTTATTTTCAAATAGTTAAAATAAAGAGTATAAAAGTTGAATGACCGGTCAATTTAAAAAATTAAATTTTTTTCCATTGTTTTAAACAGGAACTTTTTTTTAATTTATGGGAGAAAATAAACCAATTGGGGAACCCCCTTTGGTAAAGAACCCAATTTTTTGGATCAAAATTTTTTTAAATCTTTAAATGTCCATTAAGTAAAGAATCATTTGGTTAGAGAGGGGTTTAATTTTAAAAGGGGAAAAGTTTGCCCCCTTTTAACCCCCTTTCGGGCAAAGGGGCCAAAATCACCCCTTAAATTTAAAAAGGGCCAAAATCCCCCTTTCCAATCCTTGGGATTGGGAGAATTAAAAACCATTTTACAAAAACGGGAGGCCCTGGCAATTTTAAAGCATCCACCCCAAAATTTTCAAACGAATTTTTCCCGGGGAAATTCAAACGGGAAATAATCGCCAATCAGAAAAGTTAAAAACCCTTATCCAATTTAAAAATCTTTTTTACCCTTTTCATTTCCCATTAGAGGCCCACACAATCATTCCAAGCAATGGGGTAAGTTTCCCAAGCCAGTTGAAAGGTCCCCAAACCCTTTCCCTAAGAAAAACCCCTAAAAACCCCAACCCGGGGCCAAAAAAAGGGGAAATTTCAAAATTCGGGAAGGGGAAAAAATTGAACCCCCCAGTGGAAAACGGGCCAAAACTCCAACTCCCAAAACATCCCACCAAAAAAACCAAAAACCCCTTCTGGGGAAAATTTCCCAACCGGGCCCATTTTTCATAACGGCCAAAAAAAAAATTCACTGTTTGCAAAAAAAACCTTCAAAACCCAAAGAATTTTTACAAAACCCTTAAAAACTAGATTTTAAATATTAACAGCAAATTAGGGAAGTTACCGGGAGGGGAAATAACCACTAAATTTCAAATTTGTTAAAACCTCAAAAATCCCCGATAAAGAATAAGGGAAAAAAACCCAAAAATAGACCACAAATTATTGTCTACAGGGGTTCGGGTTTTTCAAAAACCTTCCCAAACCCTTTTACTTTTTTAAACCCCCCAAAACAAGCAAGGAAATCCAAGCCAAGTACACTGCTTCTTCTCCAATTTTAAAAATTCTTTTTTTTAAAAAAAAGGCCTGTAAACCCCCTACGAATTACCAATAAACAAAAAGTTAGGGTGGATATACCCACAACTGTCATCGACTGTCTTGGGGCCCCTTTTAAAAAAATTTACCTAAGGTCAAAACCCCTTTTTGGGAATTGGATGGAAAATTTGGGGAATTACAAAAAAAAAGGTATATTAACCTCCAAAAGGGTTTTAAGCCTTCCCAAGGGAGTTCCCCATCAACCTTACTTTTGAAAGGTTACTAAGCAAAGAAAAGGGGTTCAAAAACCCACAAAACAACCCTAACAACATTCTTGTAACCGGGGAAAAAATTCGTAATGTCAATCCTTGAAACCATGATGAAATAGCCATAAAGAGTATAAATTATGAGATTCCATCCCCCAAAAGGGATGTAACCTTTCCCTGTTTGGGCCTTTTTTTGTTTTCCCCCTTTTTTAAAGTAAACCTGTTAAACTTTGGCTAACCAATTTCCAAATTTTTTTAAAAACCAAGGGCCATTTTTAAATTTAAAGGGGCATTAAGTTTTTCGGGGGATTTCCCCAAAAAAATAAATCCAAATTTTAAAAGGGTAACCCGCCACAACCCCCTTTGAAACCCTTTCCTTCTAACACACCCTAACATCAATTCAAGTAGGGCCCTAAAACCCCTTTTAAAAATTTTAATTCCCCTTAACAAAATGTACCATTTGGGAAGAAAGTTTATAGGGAGTTTTTTAAATTGCCCCGGGCCCGGGGGAATTAAATTCCCTTTTTTACCAAATTAAGTTGATTTTGAAAAACCCCCCTTTTAAATGTAGTTAAACCCTTGCTTTAATAAAGGGGAAAGATTTTTCACCGGGATCATTTTATTTAAAACTATACTTTTTAAACTTTGCCCTTTTTGGTTTTAAAGGTTTTAAGGTGCCTGCCTTAAAAACCTAAATTTTAAAGAATGCAGCTAAATTTAAGTGGAAACAAAAATTTTAAAATTTCAGCTTTTTCACCAAAAATAGAACTTTTGGAAGAAAATATTTTCAAAAATTCTGTTCTTTAAATTTCTCCAGGGCATGAAAAATACTTCTTTATTTTCCCAAATGAAATTGGATGAATGGTAAAATGAAACCCCTTTGGTTTAGAAAATTTTCCATTAGGAAATAAATGTAAATGTTCACTCCCTGAATTTTTTTTTAAATTACCCAGTAAAATTCGGGGGAAAAAATTCTTCTTTACCCCTTTTAAGATCTTGCCTTTCCTAAAAAATGAAAAGGATATCGTATTGAAATGGGAAGGGGGGTTTTTTTAAATTTGGGGCCCACTTTTTTTTAAAAATTGATAGCGTGATGAAATTTTTTCCTGCAGGTAAATTGATTGCCCCCAGCTTATAGGTGGCCTTAGGGATTTATTTTTCAAGACTATTTAAAATGTGCATAGCTAAAGGGTTTGGAAATGGTCAAAAGCCCTTAACTATTCCCCAAATAATAAATGCTAAACAAACCCCAAACCTTAAAAAATATCCGTTTCCCTTTATCCCAAAGAAACATTCCCCGTGCATTCCCTGAAATTCCCCCCCTTTCTTGACGGGAGTACAAAATTTTTTTTGGGAAAATGAATCAAAGAAAATGTGATTTAGGATTTTTATGAAACCCCTTTGGAAATTTATGACTGCAAAGGAAAATATGCATGGTATTTGGAAAGGTTGTTTTTATTATGGAAAGACCACTAGGTAAGGTTTGATTCAGGAAATTAAATAGGACCATATTGCTCCTTTCTCTAGTTTTTCCTTAGGGACGGAAATAAACCAGCTGTTTAATAGTGGTCTCGCTTGTTTTTTCCAATGTTGACTTTTACTTAAAAATGTTTTAACATTTACAGGAAAAATTTCTTTTAAAGTTTAAATTTTTTTGGAAATGTTTCTTTAAAAAAATTTTTCCCTGATTATAAGATTTATAGGCAATTTTTAAAAATTTTCGGGCTGAAGAAAATACTAACATATATTCTTAAACAGTTTGGGTTTAAAACCACTAAAAGATTGTTAATTTTCTTTACACTTGTAAGAAGGGCCCAATAAAATAAATTGGCTCCTTTTTGGGAAGTTTTAAAACAAAAAATAAAGACAGAATTTTTAAGACAAAAAATTGGCTTCTTATAATTTTTCAATTCTTATTTTTTTTAAATTCAAAGAAATTGCCTTAGACTTAAGGCTCAAAAAATTTTAAACATTAAAGTGAGTTTAGAAAATTTTTTTTTTAAAATTTATACTTTTCAGGGTTTAAAATAGTTAAAAAGAAAAACTATTAATGTTGTCTTTGAAACCAAATAATATCATAAGTAAGGGGAAAACCATTTAAATTTTAGTTAGCTTTTAATACTTAACCTTTAGTATACCATAGTAATGTCCTCCTTTAAACCTCATTTCAAATTAATAAGAGCCAATATTTAAAAAACAAGGGTTTCCCCAAAAAATTTTCAAAATACTTTAATTCTCGTTTATTTACAAACAAAAATAAAACCTGATTTTTCTAGTAATTCCCTTTTGGCAGAAGAAATTTAAATTAAAACCTTCATACATGGTTCAAGATTTGTTTTTTAAACCAAAACCACTTTAAATGAGGGGTTATGCCTTTCAACATTTTTTATTTAAAGGAAAAGCCACTTATTTGCTGCGTTTTTACTCACAAAATCCCCACCCAACTCATTCACCTGCCCCCAAACCCCCTTTTTTCCCCTTTTAAAATTATTAACCTCTGTATTTTTAATTAAACTAGCAAGCCAGCCCTAAAATCCTTTTTCAACCCTTTTGCCTTTCCAAAATTCATTTTAAATTGCTTTGATTTATTTTCGTTTGCTTTGGCCACCCCTTTTTTAAAACTATAAAGGGCCTTCAATAATTCTATTTTACCATCCCCCCACCCCCCTTTTTTGACTTTGCAGGGGTTGGATGATTAAAGTGGCAATCATTTAACCAAACAATGTTTACCCTCTTTCCCCACACCACTCATCACATGCAAACCCCAAATGGAGTTTAGAGTTCCAGCACCTATGATTAATGAGAAAAACCTAAACCAGGACCAAAAATTTGGGCCAAACATCCTTCCGGCCCCTTTACCCAAAAATCAACTAAACCCCCTTCTTAAATTAAAACCTATTTTCCCAATTTCCCCCCTTTCTAATTCTGTTTTGTATACACCCATTTTTCCAATTTCCCAAAAAATTTTTCCCCCACGGTTTTTTAAGATCCCTCTTTTTTTAAATCTGAAAAACTTTCCCAAAACTAGCCCCAAATTTAATTTTCTTCCCTTCCCTTTACTTTTAAATCTCCCAGTAAAATTTCCCTTGATTGCTGGGGTTAAAAACCCAGAAAATTCCAGCCCCCCAAAAATTTTCTGCCTTTTCATTTTAAGGGGAAAATTCCTCCCATTTTCTTTGTGAATTCTTATAATCTTCTTCCTCTTTAAATTCTTTTGGGTTTTTTAATTTTCAAATTTTTTAAAATCCCACTTTTCTTTTTTAAGCATTTCCCCTCCAATTTACTAAAACCCTTTCCGATTGCTTTCCTTGTCCTCGTTCTTCTTTAATCTTGTAAAAAACCCCTTAAAATTGAACCCAAAAATTTTGTAATTATTTTACTTTTCCCTTCTCTTTTTCCCCTTTTCCCAAAATTCCTTTAAATTTTTTAAAAATTCCCCCTTTTTCCAAATTTTCTTGTTAAAAAATTCATCCTAAGGCAAAACCCTTTTCCATTTCAGTGGGTTTAAATTCTTGAATCTTTCTTTTTTATAAATAATTCTATTGGTTTTTTTATTTTCTTTTTATTTTTCCCCCCAAAACCCCAGTTCTTCATTTTTAATCTTCCCTAATTTCATTTTACCCCTTTCCCCAATTGTTTAAAACCTTGGTGTGGGTCTAGTTTAGAGCATTCTTTTGCTTTGTTTCTTAAATTGGAAACCCAAAAAACCCCCTTGTTGTTTTGGAAGGTTCACCCCCCATTTAAAATTTTTTCCTTTCCCCTTCCCGGGTAAAATTTCACTTTTAAAAACCCCAAATTTTCTTTAGATGATAAAATTTTCTAATTTGATATTTTAATCAGGGTTTCATTTACCAATACCAAAAAAAAGGGCCCCCCTTTCTCTTTTGATTTTCAAAGTTCCCCCCCTTTAATTTTACCTGTCTTAAAAACCCTTTTTAACCCAACCCTAATTAATTTTATGGGGCCCAAATGTTTTTTCCCCCAAATTTTACTTTTAAGCTTTCTTTGTGCCTTCAAAATTGTATCCAAAAACTTGCGGGATCAATTTTTTCCACAATTAAAGGTTTTACTGGTTTATCGGCCAGTTATCACTCCCAAAAAAAAACCCCTTTTTTTTTAACGAAATTTTTCCCCGGGAACCCGGGTACTATTTATTAAGTGGCAAATTCCCCTCCAAAAAAGAGGATCCCCTTTCCTTCCTCGGGCAAAAAACCTTTAAAATTTCCATTTAAAATTTACCCTATCCTTAAACATCTTTTAATAACCTTATAATTGTATTGGGGAATTAAAACCCATTGCCCTCTCAAAAATCCTCTTCTCTTTTAAATCTTTTCCACCCAAGATTTTACACAACTTTTTTTTCCCTCCATTTCCTTTCGGAAATTTTCCTTTCTACCCCTGGGAAATATGTGATTGGTTTTTCCCCATTACACTTCCCTCATCGGGCAAATTTCTTCCACATTTATTTCCCCTACCCTTGCTAACATTTAATTTGAAAATGTTTCCAAAAACCACATTCCTTTTATCAGTTTTAAAAAAATTTCCATTTTTAACCATTTAGACTAAATTTATTTACTTTGTTGAAAGTCCAAATTGAACAACCCTTTTTTTTCAAGTGTTTTCAAAATTTTGTTTCCTTTTTAAAAAACTGTTAAACACCAATCTTCATTTACCCCTTATTCCAAACTTTCACTACCATCTCCCTGGGTTCCCTTTTTTTTGGGTTAATACCCCTTTTTTAATTTTTCTTTCTAATGTCGTTTTGGCTTCTTCCTCTAAATTGGCTTTTTAATTCTTCCAAATTTTTTTTGATTTTTTTTTTTCCACTTCCGCTTTATGAAGACCCCAAAATTTCCTTTTTAAAATTACAAAATTTAGGAGGAGGGAACCCCCCGGAAGCTCCCAAGTTTGGCAAAACCCTTTTCCTTTCTGTGGGACGTCCCTAAACTTTGTTTCCTAATTTTATCAAAAAATTCTTAAACTTTTTCAAATTTCTCATTTTAAATATCTCTTATTTTTTAACTCCACTTTCTTTTTTTTCCCCCCCGAGATATTTTCTAAAAAATTTTAAATTTCCCCAAATTTCTTTTTCGGTTTTCTCATTAAAAACATTAACCCTGGTGGGAAGAGGGGCCTAATTTTGGTCCACCCGATTTAATTTTAATAAGGTTTTACGAATTTTTTGGGGTCAAAACTGGGGGAGGACATGGTTCCCCAAGAAGGGCTCCACCCAAAGGTGACGGAGAACCTTTGGAGGAAACCTCCGCTCCCACTTGTTCACTTTAACCTTTATCCTCTAAATTTTCTTAAAATTCCCCTTTTTTTCCCCCTTTAAACCCCCTTTTTTTTAAACTCCACTTTCTTTTATCTTCTCCCAGCTATATTTTAAAAATTCTTTCCCCCAAAACTGAAAATTTCTCCTAAATTTTTAAAAATAACTATCTCAGATAGGGGGGGAAGCAGCTCCCCCTTTTGATAACCCTGTTTTTATTTAACATTATTTTTCTTTACCCTTTGGGGACCTTTTCATTAAATTACATTTTCAATATAATTTTTCTATACCAGTTTGAACCGGGAGTATTAAATTTCTCCAAGTTACTATTGAATTCCATTTTTTAAAAATTTTCAAAAATTTTTTAAAAATTCCCCCTTTTGAAATTTTTCCCTTTTAAACCCCCGGGAAACCCTCATTTAAATTTAATTTCATTCCCTACTTAAAAGTAAAGTTTTAAAAGCTGTTATTTCCTTAATTTTAAGTCCAATGTTGCGGGTTATTAATACATGTTTTCCCTTCCTTTGCCAGTCCCCCTTTTACAAAATTTTATTTTTTCCCTCTCTAACAAAAGACCCCAGCAATTACTAAAAAACCCCCAAACCTTTTTTTTCCCCCAAATTTTAAGTTTAACAATCCTAACAGGCATTTTTCCCCATTGCCTCCAAAGGGGTTTTTAAAAACCCCCTTTTTTAAAAAATTTTCCACTTTTTTTTTTGATTACCGTGAGTTTCACTTTGCAATTGGGTCTGTTTTAATTATTATTCCCCGATGTATAAAAACTTAAATTCTGGGTTTCGGGTTTTTTTTCATGCAACACAATTTTGGCGGGGAAATTTTCGTTTTTTCCTTTTTATTCCTTTGCCTTTGCCCAAAACCAAGTTTTTTTTAATGAAACCCCATAAAACCCCCCCCAAAACCTTTAATTTCTTAAAAAAAAACTTGCCTTAAATTAAATTTAATCATCCAAACGGGGAAATTTAAGGAACTACCCTCACAGGTTTAAAATTTAAAGGTTATCCATTTTTGCTGGAAAAGGGTTTTCTTTATTAGCTTGTCCTGTCTGTTTTGTTACCCTTTTTCAGCAGAAATACCCTGAGGGGGCTTTTAAAAAGTGGTTTTCTTCGCAGAGCTAGGGGGCACTGTTTGGGCCCGGTTCCCTTGGTAGCCTGGGGTCTTTCCAGCGGGGGGCTTGAAGGGTAACCCAAAAAGGGGTTTGTCCTATGAGGGTCTGTTGAGGGGGGCATCCTCTGTATGTGGAACTTTTGTGATGAGGGGTGAAGGATCAACACTTTGCATTATTTCAAGGTTATATACTGGGTCATGACCTTATATCCATTTTAGGGGATTATGTGGTACTGTGGTTTGCCTTTCAAGGGATATAAAAGAGTTGCTATACTTGAGTCACTGATCTTAACATACCTCATATGGGCACTTTTACAGTGTTTTGGGGAACTCTTTCAAACTGGAGTTTGCATCTTGAATTGGCTAGCCCATGTTTGACCTGTCCGTCTGAGAGGATTGAAAGGAGTCTGGACGAGTTGGATGCCCCTTGTTGAGTTTGGGACTAGGTCCCTAACCTCCATGTGTTTCCTGAGAGTTAGAAAACATTGGGTCCTGGGGCTTTTTCCCGGGTTGACTTGTATATAGAATGAGGTTTGAACTCTTTCCAGTGGGTCTGTGCATGTGCCATTGCACCCATCTTGTAAGGGGTATTCAGTGGTAGAGGTTTGGGCAGATGGGTAATTAAGGCCTGTGGCGTCCAGTGGAAGTTGTCCCATTCCTATTTCCTTGATACTGCTCAAGATTCCAGCAGGTAGGAGCAGGATCTGCCCTAAAAGCCGACTGGTGTGCTGTTTAGATGCAATCCTGTTTGATCCACATGATGAGCTCTGCGCGACCAGTTGAACCGGTTTAGGTGATGTTGGGTCTTTTGGCTCAGCTGGTGAGCGGATAACCATCGTCCATGATGCTTGGGTTTGCTTGGAAGTGGCTGTGTTAACCAGTGTCTTTATAGGATTTCATTTTTGGTATGGGATGGCCTTTGGGGCAGATCGCCCATTGACAAGCCTTTGCGGAGGGTGTTTTATCAGTTCTGTTTTTAGGTTCTACATCTCGGTTGGATGCCACTTTAGGGTTGATTGCAAAACCTTTGGTTCCATTTGTGGTGGAATTTCTTAGTGCCTTTTGTTTTGAATGAAGGGTTTCTGAGATTGCCGTTTAGTTTGTGTTAGATCTCTTTTCTTTGGATCCTTGGCATTTATCTTAGCTGTTTGGTTTGAAGGTCTTTTCTTGGGAATTGATTGGGGCTTCTTTTTGGGATTTCTTCGTCTAGTTCTCCTGTACTTGCTGCTGACGGGCCAGATGGTTCTGTATTGGGAATTTTGTAGGCCGAATTCCGTTTCTCCAGGATGGTTGCCATGATCTTAAACTAATGTGTGGAGGGCCTGACAGAAGGCGTGTGGGTGATGGGAATGTCTAATGAAACCGAATTCTGAGTCTCGATGGTTGTTCCCTTTGTGGGATTTTACACTCTGGACATACACATCAATAGCGCTCTGAAGGGTAGGATGGTTCCATTGGACAGGATTGTGAGCTGTTTTTAGTGGATATGCACCGGATCTATACTCCCCGGCCCTCACGAAGGAGGAGGAGAATGGACATGCGGACCTTTGGAATACCGATTTTAAAATTTTCTAGATGAACGCCTCTTCCCTGTTTCTGGCATAATAGGAATTTGGAGACGGATACAATGGAGGGACTGTTGGTATGTTTTTCCAACCACGATTGGAAGTTGCCTCGCTGGGTGAATATCGAGGATTTAGATGGAAAGAATAGGAAGGGTAGGATGGTATGATTCTCCCCAGGATTTGAGACCTCCGTTTCGAAAATTGGCGATCTTCCAAGGACCCCTCGTCTGGGCTCAGGACTACGTCACCGAGAAAATCTCTGGAGCCTGTTGGGACCACTCTGCCCAACTCTTTCCATTGGAAGCCCTCGGGCTTTGGGGAGCCTACCAGGGAAAATTGAAAAGGCTTGAGACGATTTCCTCACTTGCACCCTGGTATGGTTCGAACGGATTTAAAAAAAGCGGGCAGAAAGGCTTCCACTGCTCCAGGGGGTTATCTCCCTTAGCACCGAACAGACTTGGTTGCAGGGATATAAATAGCGGGAAAAGGGGATTCAGGATGCATTGGAAACGTCTCAGTGCTCTCCACCATTGCCCGCAAGGTCGGAGCTTGATAGCACCTCGGGCCTCTGATTGCCAAGGTGCAGTTGGGAAAAGTTCGCCTGCAAATCTTCTCCTGCAGCCTGGGATTGTGGTCTTCAGCACGAAATCTCCCAAAAGTTCAGGCCTATTTCAAAGGCGCTGAGAAACTCATCCAAACATCCAGGGTGGCCTCTGGGGGGGTGCACGATCCCCTAGACGGTCCATGGTTCTGGGTCCACCTCTACATCCACTGGCTTACTCTAGCAATGGGGGGCACTAGTAGAGGCTACGATGGCCGCAGGTCGGGTTCTGGGGAATTACTCCGCCCCTTAGTTCCAATTTCAGGAGTACCAAAGAGAAACTGGGGTGACGGGCCGCGGACCCAGTCTGTGGAAGGAGGACTCTTCCGAGCCTGTTTCATTCGCCTTTCCAGGAATTAGAGGGGTTTCCGGGAGATCAAGGTATCTTAAGGGGTTCCTGGGAGCCTGTGTTCCCTGGGGCCTTTCAGGGGGTCAGGAATAAAGAGCAAGGGGAAAGAATGCAGGGCTCCGGTCAGGCTCCAGATCCGGAGGTGGCCGAACGAGGGATCAGACAAACTTAGATACCGACAAGTTCAAAGCATCCCCGGTCAACCTGGAAGCCCAATCGAGGGTAGGGACCCAAGGGAAAAAAATCGAACAGGCAACCTGCTCCACCGGTTCTAGGGACAGAGAAGACTCGAGGAATAGCACAGGGCCCGGGCAAAACACGTCATGGGGGGAACGGGATTCAAACAGGATGGACCTGGAAGGGGATCTAGGAAGAAGAAAAGGATCCGGGGTAAAACAGTTGGGGAGGATGGAAATTGAAAGTCCCCTAGCCAGGTCCAGGGATGCACCAAAGTTTGAGGGGTCCGGTGATACCAGCCCAAGTGGGAAAGCTAGAAAAGTGCGGCGTCGCACGGTACGGGCAAGCCGGTCTAGGGATCAGCTGACCAAAGGGCTGCAGGCCTCAAAGGTTTGGAGCGAGAACTGGGTCCGTGGGTCAAGAAGACCGGGACCAGTGAAGGAACAAATGAAAGGTGGGGCCGAACGGGTGAGAGGGGGAGAATCGGGTCCAGGTTGTTATGGTGCCACCTGTGGGATAGGGCGTGGGAGATTGGATGCACATCTGGGAACCGGGGAAATGTGCCGAACAGGGGCTGGGTGTCTGGAAGACTTGGGTATGCATGTCACCTGACCCAGGAAGAGGACCAAGAGGCAGTTAGTCCACAGGAAGAGATGGACCTGTCTAGGTTACCTGAAAAGCAGTGAAGAGGGACCAAAAGGATATTTATGTCCATTGGGGCCCTGAAGGGAAATATCAATGCGAAGTTGCAGTTGCAGACATTAAGGTCCTCTTTTTGGGCTACTACTGGCAATCACAGAGGGGGAAAACCAGAGCCCTGTCACAACTTAAAAGGCTTACGTTTACCCTGAAGAGGAAGAGGATAAAGGGGGTTTCTTCCAGAGTATGAACCACTCAAAGCCAATACCATCAAAGGTAAGAAAAGGGACCGTAGAAATGGTATTAGGATAACAAGAAAAAACTAAAGGAAAATTACAAATGGAAATTTGAAGATCAGACTAAAGTACAAAATAATAACTACTGAAAAGGTTCAAAACTGTAAGATTAGAAGATAAACACTGTGGGAGCGTTTAAATCCAGTATATGGTCAGCAAACAGATCTAGGAACTGGTGAGAGGGAGGAACACTTAGTTGGATAAAGGAAACTTGGAATCCAACGGTTCTTTTGGAACCAACCCTCAGTGTAAAGGAGAAGATAAAACTTAAAAATTTTTAGTGTGTTTATATAAAAATAATCATTATAAGGTTGTAAATTTGTTATATGCTGTGTGTATGTGTGTGTGTTTATATTTTTATATATTTTGTATAGTTAGGTCTGAGTTTTTTGTGTGCATGTTTGGTTATGTTTTGTGTTGAGTTGAAGTATTTGGTGTGATGAATAAATTTAATAATTCAGATGAGTTGTTCACATTTTTATTCAATTGTTATTTTATTGGAGTTAAATAGAACATTGGGTTGACTGCACATAAATTGTAATACAATTTTAGTGTTGTTTTAAATTGTGTCTAGGGATTATCATTTAATAGGGATTGAGTTGGTTACATTGGTATAATAAATAAAAGAAAGGACTTTCTTTGTATTAAATAATAATTAATTGGGTAAATGCATCAATCATGTAATTGAACACTGAAGGTTGTTTATCCATTCTAATATGGAGCTATGTACAGTTTTAAAAAATCTGGTGTGAGGGGAAACGAAGATCCACCCCAAAGATACTAAACATCAATATCCAAATCATATGCAGAGAAATAAAAACCAAATTTTAAATAAACTGATGATCAATTTAAAGATAAAATTTTTCATATTACAAGCTTTCCCCAAACCCCTCAGAGAATAATCATGCAGAATTCAGTAGTAAGCCTGGGAGAACCTTTATAACCAGTTCAAGAATCTGCCTAATTTCCTTTAGCCACACATGAGATCACCAGGCAATCTAAAGTCCAACCCTGGCAGTGGTTAAAGGAATTGCTCCCGTGCAAAACCCTTTTCAGAAGGAAACATGCAACACCACATAGACCCACGAATTCCAATCAACTCTTGCTTGGGAGGGGTTAATGACTCCCATGGCCCAATAACAACAAAGAATGAAAAATTTTAAAATGCATCCAGCCTGAATCCAAACCAAGTTTTCTTGCTTTAAAAAACCCCTGAACCTTTCTGCCAATAACAATTAAGAAAGAATACACGGATGAAAATGAACTAACTCTAAACCAAAATTCAAAAAAGAGGACTAGACTCGAAATGAACCAAATCAAACCAAGGTATGTAGCACATAAGTGAACTTTTGTCTTTACAGTTACAAACATCCAAAAATCCCGTACACAAAACTAATCTCAAAACCATTTCAGCAAAAAGAGAATCTACTAGTTAACGTAACTCCAAAATCCAACTTAGCAAAAGCCCCCAAATCCCCTAACTCAATAACAGTTTAAACCAAAACAAGGCCAGTACATGAACTACGTAACATACCAAATCATGCACAAAACCCGGTATTACAAACTCAGTAAATCGTATTAATCAACAAAAATTCGTGAATACAACAAACTAAATCCCAAAATTGGCAATACCACTAATAGTAAGGCAGACCAGCTCAAAGCCTGTTTGTTGAGAAGACTAGTAAACAAAAAATATAACCACAATAATCTCCAAGCAGTTCTGTGTGTAGGAGCTGTATCAACCTGTAAATGATGGGTACTAGCACGACAAGAAATAAAAAACTAAAGCTAGTTCAACATTTCTAAACACCTTAATGATTTCCCCTTATTGCCCTTTTCCTTTACTTTGGAGGCAAATCCAATTAACAGTTACTGAAAGTTGTGAGCTTAACTAGGAAAATTCACTCACAGGCATTGCCTTTCCTAGGCATTTTTTGGATCAAACAATGTTAAAAACTTATGCAAACCCTTTGCAATGCCTGTAACTAGGTGCATTATAATACCCAAGATAAGTCTTAGGTGAGTTTCCAAACTAAACTAATGCCAATGTCACCAGTACTCACTGAAATGTCCCTTGCATTTTTGGGTTGTAAAAAAATAACATCAGTCAGGAAGTACGGGAACTGTAACGGGAATTATTAATAAAGGTAAAAACCTTGAAGTCCCTTATAAAATGAAATAACAGTATCCCACCCACCAGGATTAACATTATTATTATATAATAACTGTATTCAATAGAATCCCCTTGAATGTACAACAGCCTTAATACCTGATGCCACTTTTCTCAAAGAGATCCCCTTATTATTATAGATTACTATTTTAGCATCCACCACAGTATCTTTCCTTTAAAATACACTTTAAGACATAGAATCCTTTTCCCTTCTAAATCTCAAGCCATGAAGCATAAAACTCACTAAGAGATTTCATTTATTTCAGCATAATGATAAATGAAACCTATGTATACAAGTTCTCTTTTGAAAGGGTACATGAAATAATTTTGGTCTTCTTTTCAATTACTGAAATGGGAAAAATGTCAAGCTTTTAGTACCCGTCATTGGAAGGGTAAAAAAGATGTATCATGTCTGTTATTAATATTAATTTCTAGTAAAATTTATAAAACTTTCTTGCTTTACTTTTTAAATCATTCTGGAAGAATAAAATAAACTGAGGAGCACCATGTAGTATGGAACGGGAGTATTTTTTATTTTCTGGGCATTTTTATCACCACATTGAATGTCATGCAATCATGTCTGCAAGTAAATCTGATGTGTCGCAAATAATAAAGTGAACAATTGACTTAAGATACTCCAATTTCAATTCTGCATAATTTCAGTGCACTTACGGGTAATAACTCCCTTTCCCCCAAAACTCCTGCAATTAGATGATGCCCAGTTTATCAGGCTAGATATTCTAAGTGACTCCTCGCAATTGCAGTTGCCTCCCTGAAAGATGCACTCAGCGTATTTGGAAATGAGTGCACTCAGCATATTTGGAAATGAGTGCACTCCTTTTGGTTTATACTCCAGTTTTCATCAGGACTAGCTATTCAAAGTGCACTAGCTGTGAATGTCCCCTTTGCCCTTTGAAATGAGTGCACTCAGCGATTTGAAATGAGTGCACTCAGCATTTGGAAATGAGTGCACTCAGCGTATTTAAATTTTTACATTTTAAAATATGGCCCTATGAACAGTTCATTGAATTTGTGAGAAATGTCCTATGAAATTTTAAAACTGTTACTGGACAGTTCAATTTTAAATTCCTCACAGGACTGTATTACCAGTTCTATTATGGTGAACTTTAAGACAAAGCCTGATTCTGGACATTTACCCTGTTACATTTTGAGATTACTGGAAACTGCAAAAAATTTAAGTGATATCTGAACTTTAAATTTTCTCACTGACTTTAATTCAGTAAGTTTCTGAGACATTATTGGACATGAAATAATACATAAGTGGTATCTTTAAAGTTTTTGGTTTAAAATAAACAGATTAATAGATGGATCGTTCTGTATTTCATTGTCTGTATTCTTTTAATTCAAGAATTTTCTTTTCCCCCAATTAAGGTCAGGAAATAATATATTTAAGTGTTATATTATGAAATTTTCTTATTTTAAATATAATTGTTATTTTAGTAGTGAAGAAATATTAGTAAAGCTGTTTGAAATAAAAAAGCTTATCATAAGTTTTAAATTAATAACTTATTTAGTTAGATTGAAAAGAAATAACCTGTAGTATGTCCATTAAATTCTCAAATTGGAGCAGTCATAACTTTAAAGTAATAAAAAAGCATGATTAAGACTTACTTGTAAACAAAAGTAAAGTGGTTCAATATCTTAAATAGTATTTAAAAAGGAAACAGAAACCAATTTAGCATAACAAAACTAATACAATAAATATTTACAAATTATCATTCTCATTTTCAAACGATTATTTTTACTATCAACTATGAATTGCTAGACATATAAAATCCACTTTATAATTTAAACAGCTTTATTTTCACTCAACTATATACTTACTTTAATTCTAGTCTCTTTTGCAGCCCACATCTTAAACCTAACCTCTCCATATTTAATCTGATTATGTATCCACTATCACCTTTTATGCATTTGTCCTAGGTTTTGTCCTTCAATCCATTTCTTTTACAATTCACACTTAGTTAGATCCATTTCAACCCTTTTCTCAGCCCCAATTAACTCCAAGTTAAATTTCCCCCAATTTATTCTTTATGAGCCAAACCAATTCAACTATAAGCTTAATGCAGGTCATCAGACCTCATAAACCCATTCAATCTGTGGCACCCTGCTGAGTCCACACACCATCCTTTTAACCACCTTCCCATTTAGGTGTCCAGCCAAACACGTAGTTTCCAATTACCAACTCAAGCACAGGGAACCATACCCAGGAGTTTCAGCCCCCCCACTGATCTTCCAAAAATAGACGGAAACCTCTTTTTGATGAGACCCTACAGTGACCTTCAAACCCCTTTTTGATCTGTCAGCTATAAAAAACTTCCTGAAATTCCACTTCACAAATTTTAATCCATCTTGGAATAAATTCCCCATTATTCCCCAAAATTTTCCCCAAATTTCCCCTTTTCTCCTTCAACCTCTAATTGCAACTATATTCAAAATTTTAATTCCCTCATTATTTTTACAAAACTTCTTCAATTCCTAAAACTTCTAGCTTGTCATTTAAGCCATACATTCCTCTTTTTTATCTTATGACAATTCTATCCCGAAGCCTATACAACCTCCTGTATTCCTTTAATTATCCAATCTCTTTTTTGCTCTTTACCTGTTTTGAGTTTGTTCCAAATTTCCCAACTTTACATTGCCTTTCCTAATTCTTCTTCCTTTGAATCTCATATACCATTCTGCTTTCATTAAATCTTTTGTATTCTCATTTAATACTTTATTTATTTTCTTAATTAGTTCCTTTCCAAGTTTTCTATTTATCTTCCTCCTTTCCTATTTCTTTCCTAATTACTTATTTCTCGTAGATTCCTCTCCATTTCTGTGGTTTAATTCTTCACTTCAATTAGGAATCCAAAATTCTATATGGATGTTATTTCTTAAATCTGTTCTTCCCTTCCTATAAATTCTTATCTTTTATTTCATCATCACCCTTTCCATTCAATTTATTAATTTTGCTTGCTTTGTATAACTAACGGTCAAGTTTGAATCTTGATTTGCTATCCCAAAACGTGATAATTTCAGCTTTTCCCTTCATTTGTCTCTCCCACCAAAAATTCTTCAAAATCCTTATTAACATTACTTTTTCTATTATAATATATTGTTTTAAACCAAGATTACAAGTGTTTCATGTTGTATTTTTTGCTTTCATAAACAAAGTCAATTTCATTTGTATTTCATAGTTCCACACACTAAATTCTTCAATTATCTTTTTAATTCATACTCCTCTTTTATAGCCCTTATGGTATTCAAACCATTTATTTAATTTCTAGTTTATTTTATCTGTCTTTTTTATTAAACAATCAAAGGGAAGAATTACGCTTTTCCCCTTTCAAAGCTTTCGGAAATTCATTAATTCATCTGAATTCAAAACTAATTCCTTATATGTATCAGGAATCTTAATTTCTTTCATTTATAAATCATTCTATTTTTAACATTTACCCAAAAAACTAACCCCTTTATTCTGTTCAAATATACTAAAGTGATTCTCAAAGTTTAAAAAACCCGTGCTGCCAAATCTGTAATAACTTATTTGAGGGAATCCACTTTTTGCCTCTATCTTCATCTTTCTGTTCAAGCTTATTGCATAGGGAAAAAGCTACATGCCTTCTAAATTCTGTCTGCTGAATATTCTTGCTATCTACCTCAATTTTTCAGGCCCGCTAGCTATTAATGGCAAAAGTCCCGCCAAACTCCAAGTATAATTCTTGGCCCCGGTACCTTACATTTTTCAATTTGCTACACTTAAACTAGCATTTTTATGGCTATGGACCTAGCCATTATTTACACTAGACATAACATTTAGAATTTTTCCTTATTTACTACTGAACAACCCAATTTATTACTTAACCCTTCTTCCAAAGTTCCTTTCCATTTAATCTGGAACATTCCAGTTCTTTATTATTCCCTTTACCTTTCCAATTTCTAGATAAATTCCCTTTATAACTCTAATTGGTTTTTAAACCCACCTACATTTCCTTCCATCTTGATTAAGCTTCTCTCTTTTAAAATTGTCATAAATTCCTATTAAATCCTTTATTTCTTATTTCCATTCTCTGTTAGTTTTCAAAATTTCCTAATTTTTTATATACTTTCTACAGTTTTATTTCCTTGTTTTAACAAAAGCTGACAACTCTATTTTTATAAAATCTTTCAATAACTTTTTTTCCTGAGTTTCAAACATTTCTTAAGAACCCTTTCTAATTTCATAATATTTAAAATCTCGATTTTCTTCTTTCACTTTCCGTTATTTTTCTGGAACTACCCTTTTATTTCATAGATTTTCAGTTGTCCCTCAGCTTTCCCAAAAGGCAACAGGAACCCTTTCCACTAAATTAATAGTTTACATGCAGCTCCAAAAGGGGCTCACCTTATTAGGAAGATCCCTTGTCTTAACTCACCACTGAGGGCTGCAGCTTCCACATTAAGTTTTGCCAACCGAACGGAATTTGTGTAACACACTCATGCACCCTGTTCTTAACCTTTCTTTTATCCATTATGATATTTTTGAAAATCTCTATTTTTATCTCCGAATTTTCCTACCACTTTAATTACTTCACATAGTGGAAAAATCCGTGCCCATTTTTATCTTAACCTTTTTCATTCTTAAAATAACTATCTAACAATAGTTTGAGTATCACACTTTTTAAATCCACTTGCATTTTTCCTTTAACTATAATTTGTACTGAAAGAATTTGTATTCAATAATCAGTAAATTTCAGCTCCTCTAATTAATTTCTACCCAAGTTTTGTACTTAAAATTTCCTTTTTTATCTTACTCTATTTAATTACACCCCTTTAAATTTTTCTAAATACTCATAATTATTTTAATTTCTTTAATCCCAATAATTTTCCTGCACATTTACGTGGAACTAAAGTATATCTCTCAAGCATACCTCATAGAATTCTTTTAATCTCAATTTTTAATACATATGGAATCCTCCTCTTTGCTAATTCCCTACCTCAATCACTTTTTCTATTTCCCATCCTACTATGAGTTCTTCAATTCTCCATTAGAACTTTTACCCAATTTCATAAGTAACATCTACTTCATTCTTTCCAGTGGCCTTGATAAACTATTGATTGCTTTTTTATAAGTTCACTATTCTTTTTATAACTTAATAATTCCATTTCATTATGAAGTTTCATATAACTATTTTCATTGTATTATAACAGCTTTTTATGTCTATTTGACTTGTTTTACATCTTACACTTTTTGTTTTAGTAACCTATAAAAAATTTCCCCAACCATTTAACTATTACACTACAAAATTTGTTTTTAAAATAATTAAACAAACCCAACAGTTTTTAATTACAGTACACCAATTGTATATCATCAAATAAGAGGTTATCTCCTAACAGGTTTTTTTGGTTTTAACCTACACTCACAGCTTTGTTCTTAATGAACCTCCACTAAATGAATACAGCTTGATTACTCTCTAAGTCTGTGTTTGCTTATCTTTATTCCTCTCCCAGATGTAAATAACTTGAATGCTTTCATAGGTTCATAGGTAGGTACTAGTCTATCTGCCAAAGGCATTTATAAGCCTAGCCAGAATGTGTTGGCTTTCGCCGCCCCCTTAGATTAGTTCCCTGTGCTTCTGTCCAGCAGAGCCGCTGAAGTAATCCCTGGGGTAAACTTTCTGTTTCCCATCCACTCATCAAGGTTTCTCTTGAAGAGTGTTAGTGAGGAGTTCTGCCTAATGTAGATATGAATCTTATTCCAAAGCATGGGAAGTCTCTAGGACAGGAATCTATCCTTCCAGCATGTCCTATTTATTGTTGTGGTGAGGTTTAGATCCCTAGACCGTGTGGCTTGAGGGGATAAGGTTTTCTTTAGGTGGAGCATGTCCATCAAGTCTATGTTGGATATGGTCTTGTATGTCAGGCAGAAATCACCTCTGAGTAGGCGGTATGCCACCGAGTACAGCTGGAGTGTCTTCAGCCGAGCTGCATAGGGCATCTGTTTGAGGCCAGTGATCCTCTTGGCGAGGAACGTCTGTGGTCTTTCCAGCTGTTGCAGGTGTCTTGTAAGGTACATCCCAAATGGGGCGTTGTACTCTATGATGGGTCTGATGAGCGATGAGTAGAGGGGCACAATGACCTCCTTTGATCTGGATGTGAGCCCTTTTGTGATTAGGTGGGCCACATAGAAGGAATTTCTAACCACTTTGGCAATGTGATTATCAATGGAGAGATTACTATCTACTTGGGTCTCCAGATTCCTTATTACATATTTCATATTTAGGGGACTACTACCTATGTGGTAGTTTGTGGGTACTTTGTTTTTTCCAAAGGGGATGACTATGCACTTTTTAGCATTTAGCTTGAGGCCATGATTTTGACAACAGGTATCCGTCTCAGTGAGACCCTTTTGAAGGATGTCTGTGTCAGCCGGAGAGTCAATTATAGCCCCTAGTTTGCAGTCATCTGTGAATTTTGTCAGTCATAGTCCTCCTGTGCTTGACTGTACCTCTGAGAAGTATATGCCGAACAGGTGGGGTCCTAGGACTGAGCCCTGGGAAACGCCACTTGTAACCAGTTTAGAGTCAGACCTAGCTCCCACAACTCTCACCATGTGGGTTCTGTCCATGAGCCAGTTGGCAACCCATCTTCTTATGTAGGGGTTTATGTTCAGGCTGGTGAGCTTGTCTATAATACCAGAATGGGGAATGGTGTTGAAGTCTTTTGCGAGGTCCAGGTAGGCTGTGTGTACCACCTTTCCCTCGTCTATAGCCTTGGTAACTGTCTCAAAGAAGTCCATCAGGTTTGGGAGGCATGATCTGCCTTTAACAAAGCCAAACTGGGTAGGGTCCAGTGTTTGGAGGTTCCCAATGCATCTGTTAATGAGTTTCATGATGATGCGCTCCATAGTCTTGCAGACCAAGCTAGTCAGGCTTATAGGGCAATAGTTCCCGGGGTTTGCTGTGGCTCCACCTTTGTGGAGCGGAATAACCATTGCTGTGCACCACTCTATGAGTACATAGCCTGTGGAGAGGCTGAGTTTGAACTGTGTGTTTAGGTGAGGGATTAGTTCGTCTTTGAGCTCTTGTAGGACGCAGCCTGGGACACCGTCCGATCCCATTGATGCTGTGTTTTTGGCTTTGGAAAGGGCTGTTTTAACCTGAGTGTCTGTGATTTCAGGGGCTCTACATTCTTCTGGTATGGTTATGGGCCATTTTGGGGGTGAGAGGGGGGTGAAGTTTGCACTGAACCTGTCTGCCAGGATGTTGGTGATATCGGTCAGTTCAGTGTATTTTGTGCCATTCTGCACTAACTCTGAGCAGATTTGAGTATTGCCACTTAGATTCTTGACATAGCTAAAGAATGCCTTGTGGTTATCTTTGGAGTCCTTGGCAATTTATCTTTCGAAGCTCACCTTGGATGATTTTATGAGGGATCGTAGTTTCTTGCTGATACTGATCAGGGATGTCTTCCCTTCTTGGGATTTTACTCTTTTCTGTACTAGTTTCCTCCTTCTATTGTATAGCTTGTTTATGGCAGGGGTCCACCAGACTGGTTTCCTTTTCTTGGAAGAGTGAGTCTTGGTTTTGCTTGGGATAGCACGATCCATGCATTCTTGTAGGTGCCCATAGAATGCATTAGTAAAGGATTTTGCAGCTTGGACAACATTATCCTTTAGCATGGGTACTTTGAAACTTTCCACCTCGGTCTTAAGTAACGTAAGGTTTGCTTTTGAAAAGTTTTTCATGGTGGTTTCCTTGTCCGGGGGGTGGGGGCAGAATGTGGATATCCAAAGTGATTTGTATATGGTCAGATCTAACCAGCGAGGGGTTGACTTCCGGTGTGGAACACCGGTCGCCCATGTTGGTGATGACTAGGTCCAATATGTTGTCACATCTGGTGGGAGTGTTGGCCAGTTGATCCAGGGCATTTTGAGTTTATAAATTCTAGGAAATGTTGGGCAAGGGAGTTAGTACTTGAGTAGTTCTCCCAGTTAATGTTTGGGTAATTGAAATCACCCAATATTAGGGTGTTTGGTAGGATCTTTATTTTTCCCAGTGTTTCTAGAAACGCGGAATGGGGGTCCTGGGATCTGGTGGGTGATCTGTAGCAAGCTACAATTTGAATTCCAGTTTTGCCCGTTGTTAGTTGCACGTGGATGATCTCTGAAGCATCGTGCTGTGCCACTAACCTGAAGGTGTGGGTATCCTTGATGAATATGGATACGCCCCTGCCTTTTGTATTTCAGTCTGGGTTCTGTGGCCGAAATGTATGGTATGAGTTGTAGCCTGGTAGTGGTGGGGTGCTCTCTGGAGCTTTAAACCAGGTTTCTGTTACTGCACATATATTGATTTTCTCCATACTGAGGAGTGCCTCAAGTGCGTGCATTTTGAGGTTTAGACTTCTAGCACTGAGTAGCATTACCCTCAGTGTTTTGTTACTTGTGCTATTTACGGCAGTGGCTTTGTCTTTTGAGCCTTGCCTAAAAAAGGCACTATGGGGGTGGCAAGAGCCTTGCCCAGTATTCAAAATCATTATCGTTTAACCATTGAAAGAAAAGAGTATTCTGTTTTATTGCCCTTATCAGGCACAAAAACATGATAATCAGACACACAGATGCCTTCAGCTTTTCATGTGACACTGGGAACATTTATTTGCTAGAGGAAAACATTTTATTGCATTCAGTGTTTTTTTATTTACTTGCTTACCCTTAAAACATATTAGATCAAGCCAATGGCCTTAATCCAGTTATTCCCCTAGGCAAAAATAAGAAAAAGCATATCAAGTTTACTTATATCACACTCTTTCATCCAGGCTTTCTTTTCTTTTTACAGTGCAGTGAGCAAGAATAAAGAAAGGAGAAGAAAAAGGGGGCACCTGTTTACTTTAGCATCCCTGTTACACACAAAAATAACTAAAGAGCTTTACTTCATAACATTCAGTACATGTCATGCTTTATAAAAATACTGCTAAGAACAAAAACTGTTTTACTTACTGTAACTTCTTTCCTTTCTCTTCCCCTCTCATTAATGTTCTTCCAAACATTAATGATATTTCACAAATGTGATTAATGCTTTGTAATCCCACATTTATTCATTAATTTCCAAGTTGCTGGTTTTCTTCCTGTTGATCTCTAGCTCTCTTCTCAAGACTCTGGTTAATTTTCAGTATATTCCTTGTTCTTCTAGTCAACTCCTGTGTTTTTTTTCTGTCTCTCAAGCATTTTATTTTGGAAAATTGGAAAAGGTTTCACCTGGCATTGTCTCTCTCTCTCTGAGCTTTATTATCAGAAGAATACAAAGCAGAACCCTCTTCTGTTTGATAGCTTACTCTTTGTTGGACAAACTTTTGTATTTCCTTCTTAGCATGTTTGCATCAAAAAGTGACTGACCCTCCAGGAAAAGTATTCTGGTGATAGCTGGAGACAGCAGCTTGAATCTCATACCTGCTTCTTGACATTCCCTGATTGCTGGAATAAATTTACTCCTCTTCTGCCTGGTGAGTAACCATCTTCCAAAAACATTCCACCTTCAGAACTTTGTCCTTCTGCCACCATTTTATCAGAATCAACTCTTTTTGCTGGTAGGATAGCATCTTTACTATTAGAGGTCTAGGCTGCTTTCACATAGCTAGGTTTGGAGCATACATACAATGTGCCCTTTCAATTAACAACTCCTGCTGTGGAAAACCAGCCAAGTTACCAATTTGTGCTTTTGTAAAATTAATACAGTCTGTTCCTTCCAGTTTCTCTGGTAGAGCAGAAAATTTCAGGTTTTCCCTACATGCTCTTGTCCTCTAATTCTTTCATTTTCGGTAACATGTCTTCTTCAGCAATCTCATTCTCAGACAGCATTTTCTTCATTTCATCCTCTGATTTTTGCAGTTTTATCAGTTCATCTGAATATCTGTTTAAACCATCCACCTTTCCAGTCTTTTGTTATTTGAATTGTTATATTCCTACAGTGTGTCACTGAGCACATTTGACTTATTTTTTCCTCTAGATTACTGGAAGTCATGTCTTGCACCAAAGCAGGAGCTTGAACTGCTTTCTGCTGAACAGCTGCAGGATTCTTCCCAGTCAGTGCTTTCTCCTCACCTTTTGTGGTTGATTTTCTTTCAGGTTCTTCTTTGCTAGCATCCAGGCAGTGCACTAATTAGTCAGTAACTGCAATTTACCCCAAAAGACAAATTCACTGGCTCTGTTTTCTGAGCTTCAATTTTCACACTGCAACAGCTGAAAATAAAATGTTAGTGTAAAGCCATCCTGGAAGCCCTCTGAGTTATGCTGTGGAATTTAGTTCTATGTCCTAAGAAACAGTTAAAAGCAGGAGGTGGTGCGCATTTATTAATACTGCTCTTTTCATATGTAGTCTGCCTAAATGATTTTACCAATATCTCCTCATGCAATCTCATTTATATAAAATGTTTATTATCCTCTAAAACCTCAACAACAGATTATGTTTATTCCAACTGGCTTCTGTACCAGAATATGAGAATAATTTGATTGATATCTAATGTCATTAATAAATTTGATGGTAGTACTCTTTGAGCTTCCTGTAAGCCCTTCCTTACTATGTACGTAATATGATGTTGCTGTTTGTGCAAGACTGCTGTGTTTTGGTTTGGCGATTTTCTCCTTTTCATAATGTTGTGCATATGTCAAATTAGCCAATTAAACCAAGTAAGGGGGTGTGGGATTTTTTTTTTTTTGATGCGTGCAGGTAGAATTTTGAGAAGTTGTTTCTTTGAACAGTTGTGATTGTTAGATTGCTTCTTGACTGGCTGAGTCTCCATCATAAGGGACGTTTTCTGAATACTGCAAATATTGTATTCACTGCAACTAACGTGTTTTAGTTCAAGTAGTAAGTTTTACTCAACCAACAGTTAAACTGCAGTTATTTCTTGCAGTCATTTTAATTCATCCTATGCCAAAAACCTGCCATAGTTTAACATCTGGTTCCTTTTTGCAAGCTTCAAAATCTGACCAGTTGATGTACTGCAGGCTTATTAACTAGTCTAGGCTAGGCTACCTTTTGCAATCTAAATGCTACCAAATTATTATTAGTTTGCCTTGCTGTAGTTTGTCTTTGGTTGCTTATAATTCCTTCTGAACAGTTTCTAAATGATTCTTGTATCAGATACCCAGTGGCTACCTGGCTCTGTACTACAGAGAAATGGAGATCTAACTGTGACCAGGTGACCAGGGTTCAATTAGCAACTCCAGAAATGGAGGAACTAAGTAGGACAATGGAAGGAGTAAATAAGTGTGGCCCTCTCACCTCTCCAGGAGGGTGAGAAGGGATCTGCACACTCAGGGGCAAAATGATTGGTGCAGATTTTCCTGGCGGATGCTATGGAAACTGCCACTCATGTTTCAAGGGGAATGGCAGGGTTGCCTGAGAGGAAGGGGACACCATTCACTGCAGCCCATTGTATGTCCCCTTATCAACACTTTGCCAGGTACATTCAGGCATAAGGCAGCATACAAAAATCAAGAACCACCCCTGATGGCTGTCTGAATGATGTCCCCCCCCCCATTCAAACCTTGATCCAGTGATGGGGAATGAATGCGTCAGTTGACCAGGATAGGGGTGATGATCTACAGACAGTGGGGGCAAAGAGAGAGAGAGAGAGAAGATTCACATAGTGGCTAATTCAGAATTCTTTCTAAAGCCTTTCCTTAAGCTGAAAACTCTTCTGTTACTGCCTCAGTGAACAGCTGAATACTATGTAGAACCGAAAAAAAAAATGATTTTAAACAGAACGATGAGTTCAGGAACTTAAGGCCTCTCTCACACTTTCATTTACTGAAAAAGCATTTGTGATCCACTAAACAGACTCCCCTCAAAACATTAAGTTAAGGAATACTTCAGGTGCAGTCATGCAAAGGAAAGAACTACAGAAATGTTATGCTGAAAAGTTCACAGGCACAGCCTTTACCAGTAAACAGCAGGCAAAAAAGAAGATTGAGTCCAGACCAGGCCAATATAAATAGATTTATTTAAAAATACAGGTTAGCGCTTTCGGGTGGATACCCTTCTTCAGACAACGTACAAATGATTTCAGAGCATTTTATATACATTTTAAAAACTCTCTCATCAGACAATTAAACAATTAACTTTTGCATTTCACCCGCCTTTTTTTCAAGGCTGGTTTATAAAAGAACACAGTTATTAAGACCTGGTGTTGTATCTGCTGCCAAATTTAAAATCCATTTAAGCTCTGCATATTCAGTTTTGTTAACAATGTCACCCCCCCCCCCTACCTACTTGTATTATTTGCATTACCAAAAATGAAAAATTATGATCCGGAAAGCATTTAATATGTTGATACAATGCGTTTTTCTCATCTCTTAATCTGATAGAAGACATATGATTTAATATTCTAGTTTTAAGTTTGCAGTTCGTTTTCCCCACATAAAAACTTGAACATTGTTTACATATTGCAAGGTAGACAACATTTGCAGTATGGCAGTCTGCATAAAAGTCAAAGCCAAATTTTCTATTAGTGATTGGATGTACAAAATAGCCTGCACCAGGTCTTAATAACTGTGTTCCTTTAAAACCAGCCTTGAAAAAAAGTCGGATGAAATGTAAAAGTTAATTGTCTGATGAGAGAGTTTTTAAAATGTATATAAAATGCTCTGAAATCATTTGTACATTGTCAGAAGAAGGGTATCCACCCGAAAGCGCTAACCTGTATTTTTAAATAAATCTATTTATATTGGCTTGGTCTGGACTCTATCTTCTTTTTTGCCTGCTGTTTCTACTTTTGTAAAGAAGAGTCCTTAAGGGAGCGAAGGAAGTATTTTTGGTCCTTTACCAGTAAACCCCTGCACATGTACTCACACACACACATACACACACACACACACACACACACACACACACACACACACACACACACACACACACACACACACACACACACACACACACACACACACACACACACACACACACACTACACAGTCTGTGGGGATGTAGTACTTCAACTTTTGCCCAAAATTACAAGTAAGCAGAACAAGGAATTACTCCTTATATTGGACACTGTCACTAGTAACAGATTCAGAATTATACAACCTGAGAATGACAGACATGTTGTATACCAATCCTGAGCTCCTTTCACACTCAGACAACAAAATGGCTTACAGAATACTAAGTTGCTTATGTTTTCATAATGCTGTTCTGCCTCCCCCAAACAGATGTGGGCAAAATGAGTTGTCTTCACTTACCACCTGCAGCTGTTCTACAATAATGACAACTCTGCCTGACTTGGTAAAGAAAGTAATTCTGTCACAGTAGCGGTCTTCACTTCAGTACTTTAGAGTTAAACGTTACTCATTTTCAGTCAACATTATTTTACATATGACTAAAAGTGCTTTAATGGAGAATTCTAGCAGCCAAGACCTAAATGAAATAGCAAATGTACAAAAAGCCCAAGGGGGTGACTGCCTTACAAACAGCTTGAATGGAGAAGATTAGCATCTGCTGTGTGAGAACATTGAGGCCTACAGTCATAAAATATATGCCAGTTACTACAGCAATATTTTTTTTAATTTTTCACAAAATGCATATTAATATAAATACCTTAATTTGTGATTTTTTTAATTAAAAAGTATCAATATGCAAAAAAGTGTCCCTGATTTTAGCCCTTTGTCCCTTATTAATTTGGCTCTGTCTCTGATTTTAGGAATAAGAGATCGAGAGCTATGATTATAAAAAGGGTTAAAGTTTACCTACTAATACATCATTACATACATACCAAAGATGTAACCAGTACGAATTGCAAAATAAGTCATTGCGGGTACTGTGAAAGGCACTTTGTTGACATCAAAGATTGAAACAATACTAATTTTATGAATTTTAATTGTACTTTGACTTAGGAATGGGGTCCTTTCCCGTCATGGTATTAGAAACCCAAAAGATCTGGAGAAATTAAAAAAGGAAGAAACCAACTAGTTAGTTTATATCATAATGTTTATTACTGTACATTACTTGTTGTCATGTGCATATTAGCCTATATGCATATAAGACTAACAGAAAATATACCAGGTGGGTAGTGTGGTACACACAGACCAATTACTGACAACACATTTGTTAGAGTGGAATGACTATTACCACCTTCAAATTTTTAATCTGTTGTGTGTCATTTTGTCTTGTAAACTACTGTTCCAAGCCTTGATACAGTATGTGTCGCAACTCTCATTTTCCTGTCAAGAGAATATTGCTAGGCAGGTGAACTTCTCTGCTTCTTAAATGTTCTAATCCTACATTCAAATACTGTAATTAAGCCGGGTAATTAAGCATTCTGTACAACTATTCTCCAATCCAAATCACTTTAAGAGCTGAGAGTTCTGATAGCAAGGCTTTATGATGTTTATGCAACCTACTGTAATTTTTATTTTCTGCCATGAATGTACAGTAACCTATATTTTGAATTCCTTTTGATATCAACTAACTATTTTTTATGAATATGTCCAAAATGGTGAAATGTGGAGTTTTTCTTTCCAGGCCTCTGCTGATAAAAGGTTTTATCATAGTTGGACTTTTCCTGTAAAAATAAATAGAAAGAAAGAAAGAAAGAAAGAAAGAAAGAAAGAAAGAAAGAAAGATAGATAGATAGATAGATAGATAGATAGATATATTGTGCTTGTTCATATTGAGCTGAATGGAGAAGGGGCACAACCACAACTCTGTGCTGAGATTTCAGACAACTAGAGGCTTCTGAGCTTCCTAAAAACATAAGTTGCCTGTTTTCCTGCTTATTTCTCTATTTATTGCTTATTCTTACCATTTACTGCACTTTTTATTGTCTGCTGCCAACTTTATTTTACTGTATTTTATTACTGTAAACAAACTGCACTGTTGTACTGCAACTGTCTAACTTACTGGGCCTGTTAAATCATTTTAGTTACTGTTTTCACTGTTCGTAAAACTTTTTTAGTCATTTTCACTGTTTGGAAGATATCAACTGGAAATTTTCTCCATTTGTTAAGCATCTGTTTGTTCTGATTTTCCTGCCAACAAGTGTATCATACAACTGATTTGTTTGTAGTTAAAAACATTCTCTAGAGTCTCCTTGCTCTTTTTGTTTAAAAAATTTATTTAGTGTCTCACTGCTGTTTTTCTACTGTGGTAAACATTTTGTTAGTGTTTTCTGCCTAAAATAGTGTAGCTAGTAACTGTAGCATAGTCCAGACTCAGGGTTGTTGTTTCTGGGCCTGGTTGTTTGTTTGTAGTGGCTGTTTGTTCTCAGCACATTTTCCAGGCCATTTTGGATTAGAAAGGGCCCTTCTGCACTCTAGTAAGAGGATTGTGCTGATTGGTCCCTGGCTGGTAAAGGTTGGCTGGTCTAGGGCTTGGAGTAAGCACCTCATTGTTTTTTTTAGCTTTTTTAAAGTTGTTTTAGGTTTTAACCTTCTGGTATGGTTTCTGCTTGTTTGCTCATTGCCCAACACCATGGACTGCCTCACAATTTTGCACCACAGCCAAACAGATAATTTGGACAATTTTTCCCTTAGATACAGCTATATCCCAACATTGTATTTCCTTATCTTTAGCACATTTCCAGGCAAAGAGGATAGATTTCTGTGTTAATAGAATCTTCTATGTTTTGTGGTATTTAAACCCTGTGTTTGAGCTGTTTGGGCTTGTTTGTACATCACGCACCACAGATGCACTATTTTTAACCCATTGTGAGGCATTCCAGTGACAAATTTTCCCTCAGTAGTACTTGTGTGATCACCTAGTAGCATTCCTCTTGACCTTCCAACCTTTACCGCTTAGCTCTCTCTGGCTTCTCTCTCCCTCAGATTCTGAAAATGTGGATGGACAATTCCCTATGGTTTCTTCTGCCAGTCTGGGTGATATGGGCATCCTGAGACAGTGTAGCAACTGCTTCATGTACATGGACAACCTTCTACTACTACCATCTAGGAATACAATTTGTAAGAGATGCAATTACATTAAGAACCTAGAGTCTATGCTCTCTCCCTCACAAGCCAGTATATCTGGCACTGAGAAGACTGTCAACACAAACACCACACCTCAAACACCACCCACACCTACACAACACACACGCACACATGCGGAGGTCCTCATCAAAAACATACCCAAACAAAAGAGACCTCCGAGGCAAAAACATACACGAACTCCATTGCCCACCACACCACATGCCACATGTAGTCCACACACCTATGTCTTACAACCACTAAGGCCTAAACATAAACCTAACATATCAGTCATAGGAGACTCCATTGTGAGACACACAGATGTGCCCCTCATCAGGCTGGATAAGGAAAAAGTCACAGTTACTTGTTTGTCAGGTGCCAGAATCCACCATATCACCCATGCACTGAAGTCTCTCAACAACAGGTACTGTTATGGCTCTGTAATAGTCCATGTTGGTGTGAATGACTTGAGACGGACCTCCCTAGACTATATGACGAGAGACATGATTGAGCTTGCTGAATATGTGTCCCAGGCAGGTATGTTCCTTGCCTTAAACTGCATTCTACCGTCACCCAGAATGATGCCTCAGTACAAACAGAAAATGATTGACTTTAACAATTGGCTTAGTTTCTGGTGTCATTCAAAGGGGATCCAGTACCTGACAGCCTGGGAAGACATGATCAAAAGACCACGATGCTTTGCAAGAGATGGCCTGCATCTGTCTCCCTTGGGCTTCAGGCTTCTGGCAAAGGCTCTTGCCTTCCCCATTGCACCTTTTTTAGGCAATGCCATGAGATCAAAACTACCAACATGAAAATTTCATCAAAATGCAAATTAAAGGTCATGCTGCTAAACACTATGAGTCTAAACACGAAACTGCACTCATTGCAAGCATTCTTAATCCTAGAAGATGCTGACATTTGTGCAGTCACAGAAACTTGGTTCAAAGCAGCAGAGAGCACCCCAGCCATACCAGGTTACTCATCCTATCATACATTCAGACCCCAAACCATGGACAGCAAAGCAAAAGAAAGTGGAGTTGCAATATATATCAAAGACATACACGCCTCCAGGCTGGTCAAATAGTATGATGCACAGGAGACGCACAGGTGCAGTTAACCATTGACAAGACCCCTATTCAGCCAGTGGGCTATGGTTAACCAAGTTTGCAGATGACTGCAAGCTGGGCACTGTCATCAATTCCCCTTGTGATGTGGTCTCACCCAAACAAATTCCTGGTGCCAGAAACATGGCCTCAAACTAAATGCCAAAAAATGCATTAGCATCCCCTTTGGGGAGAGTAATGTCCCCACAAATTATCACATTAACAACAAGGTCCTAAGCACGTAATCAGTCGTGAGGGACTTGGGCACCCAGGTTGATAGCAAATTGACTCTTGACCACCATGTTGCCTCCATTGTACAAAAAGCTATCTACGTGGCCCATCTCATTAGTAAGAGTATCTCATCCAGAAACAAGGGGGTCATAACATCCCTGTATTCTTCCCTTATAAGACCCATTATTGAGTACAATGCCCCTTTCTGCATGTACCTCACAAAGCACATGCAGCAACTGGAGAGACCACATAGGTTCCTCACCAGGAGAATCCATGGCCTCAAACATCTACCCTACACAGATAGGCTAAAAGCACTGTCCCTCTACTCAGTCTCATGCAGACTCCTCAGAGGTGACCTCTGTCTGGCATAGAAAGCAATCTCAGACCCCGCCTTCATGGGACTGTTGCATATCCACAAGTCAAGCTCCACTTGAGTAACCCGCAAATGCTACCTCAACCTGGTCTGTGATATCAATAGGACTTGTTAGCGGGATAGATTTATGTCCCAGAGACTCCTCCTTCTATTGTATAGACTCCCTCTCCACGTCAAACAGAGTACCTCATTAACCCTTTTTAAGTGCAACCTGGACAAATGGATGGGAACAGAAAATACACCACTGGGATTCCACCTATGTCCCTGCTGGACAGGGGCATCAGATGCTGACTTGTTGGAACATGGGCTAAATTCTTGGCTAGGCTTGTAAGGGCCTCAGGCCCAATAGCCTAGTAAGTTCCTATGATCCCATGATAGACTGATTAATAAATAATGGCTTCTGTGCATCAGAGCCCTCACTCATGTTCATCCACATGCATTCCCTAAAGCTGCCAGCAGACGGCTTTGTGAGGCCACCTCCACAAAGAGACCGGTCACCAATGGAGTCCATGATCACTAGATGTAACCTTAGGATGTGCCATTTGTGTTAACTGTAGGCTAGTAATGTTCTTTTAGATTGACCAACCTCTCATAGAGATGTTGCAGTGAATTTCAGGCCCATCTACAATATTCATTACTCAGTGCCTTGGCTGCATCTGTTCTTTGTGAAACTATTACTCAATATTTTTTGGATAAGCTGATCAGGAAATGAATTTGTTGCTAAGTAGGTTGTGTGCAGCAGGAATATGCCTCACCTCTCTCCTTGCTTATAAGTTGCAGAAATATTGCTAGCAGTAACAAATGCAGTAGCATCAATCTAGAAAGCAGAGCTCACTCTTTCCTAAACTAAGATACTGATTGGATGATCATCTGCATTTTTTACTAGATGTTTATGCTGATGTGCTTGTTTACTTACATAAAGTCACTCAGCCATGAAGCTGAAAATCAGTCTGCCTTTGACACCTATTTCTTTCCTTCATCATATCTGCTTTGCACATGTCTATTCAGATACCTTTAGCATTCATACTTCAACTATCAGAACTGGAACTTGTTTATTAAAAAATACTTCAAAGCCGATCAATATTCAAACTATTATGTTCACAGGTGTATACTAGGATAATGAACACTGGGACCCTTATAAGCCTAGCCGTGCAATCCAAATGTGACCCACAAATTTGATTTATATAGGGAGTAATTTACTGACTGCCTCTGTCCATCAGAGACATAGGTGCCAGACCAGTGGTGAATTTCCAATTACCCATCCAATGGTCCAAGTTGCACTTAAATAGGGATAGAGAGGAACTCAACTTCAAATGGATGGGGAGCCTGTTCCAGAGAATGGGAATTCTCTGAGAAACATATCTGTCTCTCCAACATATTTATGTCACAAGCATAATTTAGGTCTTTTAAGTAGTTCTGATGCTGTTTGTTTTGTGAATGTGCAAAAGATTTGTCAAAACAGGGTCTAGGGATGCCTTGTATCACAAGCAAAAATCACCTCTCAGAAGTCTGTATGATACCAAGTACAAAGACAGGGATTTGAAGCAATTCATGTAGGACATTATGTTAATTCCCTGTTTTCTTTTTGTAAGGAACCTTTGTAAACATTCCAATTGCTGCATGTGTCTGGTCAGATACATACCAAAGGGGACATTATATTCTATGATGGGTCTGGATAGAGCCAAGTACAGTGGTACGATGACCTCTCTAGACCAAGATGCCATGCTCTTGCTTATAAGATGAGCAACATAGAAGGATTTTCTTACTACTTTGCACACTTTGGTCGAAGGCTAGGTTACTATCTGCATGAGTTCCCAGATCCCTGACTAATGAATCAACTTTTAGGGTTGATTTACTGATAACACAGTTACCCAGGGTGGCCAAAATCCCAAATGGTAGTATAATGCATTTCTTGGTATTGAGTTTTAAGTCATGGCTTTGGAACCAATCATTTGTCTGTGTTAGACATTCCTGAAGGGTGTTCTCATCTTCAGGGGATTCAATGACTGTTCCCAGTTTGCAAATATCTGCGAACTTTGTTAGTGAGAGGCCTTTGATATTGGCTTTGACATCCAAGAAGTGGATGCCAAAGTGGAATGGGCCTAGCATAGAGCTTTGGGGGACTCCACTGGTGACCAGTCTCTTTGCGGAGGTGGCCTCACTGATTCTAACTTTCCGGGTCTTATCAGTGAGCCAGGTAGCTATCCAGCATCCTATAAAGCTATTTATACCTAGTTCTGTAAATTAGTTGACAATATCCAAATGGGGTATTGTATCAATTGCCTTAGCCACAGCAAGGAAGCAGTATGCACTGTTTTCCTCACCTCCTTTGCTTAGTGACCTTTATAAAGAAGTCCACCAGGTTCAGTAAGCATGGTCTTCCTTTGACAAAATTAAAATGGGATGGCTCCAGTGTCTGGAGGACTCCTATGTCCTTACTGATAATTTCCATGATAATTATTTCCATGGGTTTGCAAATAAGACTAGTCAAATAGGTCTGTAGTTTCCAGGATTAGTTGAAGGTCCTCAATTATGAAGGAGGGTGACTGTCACAGTCCTCCATTCATGTGGCACAAAGTCTGTTTTAAGACTATAGTTAAATAATGACTCCAGGGATCCTGATGAGCCATATTTTAGACTGTACAGGAGGCATCCTGGGATGTTATTGGGGATCAATGAGGCTGTGTTCTTGGCTTCAACAAGCACAGTCAGTACATGCTCCCTAGTTATGGTAGGAGGGATTATGAGGGTATTTTTGGAGGGATAGTTGAGGTGAGGAGGGTAAAATTGGAAATTAATTTGTCAGCTAACAGGTTTAATATATCACCAGGCTTGATGAATGTGGTACCATTAACCACAAGTTCAGCACACTGTTGTGTGCAGCCCTTGAGGGTTCAGACATAGCTAAAGAAGGCCTTATGGATATCTTTCACCTGGGTGGCTATCTTAACTTCAAAGTTGGCTATGCTTTGACCTAATTAGCCCTTTTAGTTGCCTATTTAGTTTGATGAGAGAGTTTTATTCTTCATAGGAATTAATCTTCCTGATTTTTGCCATCTTTTTGTTATCCTTTTATTGCATTTCCTGTTTAATTTGGGATGCACCAGGGCAGTTTGTTTCTGGGGCTAGTCCTAGGCTTGCTTCTGGTAGGTACAGCAGCCTCTAAACAGCCAATGACATGACTGTGCAAAGTTTCTGAGAGCAATTTAGCATAGGCTGCTGTGTTCTCAGAGTTCTGAAGGGCATTGAATTTTGACAAACCATAACATAATAAAAGGTAATTTGCACTGAAATATTGCCTAACTGTTACTGGTTTTAGTGGGATTACAAACTTGATTTTGATTTTGAAACAGACAGCTTTATGGTCAGTCCTTACCAGGGAGGATGGCTGCAGCATTCTCCCATATTTGTATGCATGAGGTCCAGTATGTTGGAGCCTCTAGTGGGCATATTGACTATTTCACCAAGGATGTTTGTATATACGAAGTCTAGGAATGTGTGCCTGTAGATTTGAAGACATTTAGGAATCCCAGTCTATCAAGGGGTAAATAAAGTCTCCCATGAGTAGGGTGTTGGGTTGGATGGTAAGTGTCTCCAGTGGTCCAAGTATGCATTGTGAGCTTCTTGGGGCATGGAGGGTGACCTATAGCTGGCTAGGATATGGTACAAGATTTTGTCTATGCTGATGTGCACATGGAGGAACTCCAGCACGTCATCCAGTTTGACCACCTTAGAGGTATGCTTGTTACTGAGGTATATTGAGCCACCTCCACCTTTAGCCACTGTCTCTGCAGTTACTGGTCTAAAGTGTGGAAGGCACTAAAACCTTCCACTCCTGGGGTATTCTGTGCCACCTTAAACAATGTCTCAGTAACTGCACAGATGTCTATTCCCGAGTGTGAGGAGGGCTTGGAAGGAGTTAATTTTTTTTTATTTAGGCTCCTGGCATTGAGCAGTAACACTATGAGGCTCAGCTCAGTTGATTTTGTTATGTCAGTAGGTTTGTCAATTTTGCTTTGCCTAAAAAGGCACTAGAGGAGTAGATAAAGATTTAACCAGTATTTGAAAGCCTAGGGGGGAAAGATGCCAGCCATTCTCGGCACACCAATGTGGTCTATTAACAATGTCCTCCCAAGCTGAGAAATATTGGATCCCTTTAGAATGACACCAAAAAGACAGTCTGTTTTTGAAATCAGTCATTTTTGCTCATATTGTGGCATCATCCTCAGTGATGGTAATAGGCTGCTCAATGCTAGGCTCATACCAGCCTGAGACACATAGTCTGAAAGCTCCATAACATCCCTTTTCATATAGTCCAGGGAGATACGTCTCAGGTCATTTACACCTACATGGACTATGATGGAATCATACTGGTACCTATGGCATAATAAATTGAGTGTGTGCATGATTTGGTGGATCCTGACTCCAGATAAGCAACTAACATTTATCTTCTCCTTATTCAGAGGGGCATCTGTGTATCTTCCAATGAAGTCTCCTATGATGAGAGTTCTGGGAAGTATGTTTGCTTGCCTTTGGGGCTTAGTGTTTGGGGCTCCACTTAGAGTGACAGTATGTGTAGTGTTAGGCGGTGTTTTTTTCTGAGTGCCTTGGGTTTGCTGAGGCATAGCTTTGACAACGTACAATCTAAGCAATATTTTGTTGTTTAGGAAGATTGCTTTCAAGTGCCTTGGCATACATTAGTGTGTGTGTGTGTGTGTGTGTGTGTGTGTGTGTGTGTGTGTGTGTGTGTGTGTGTGTGTGTGTGTGTGTGTGTGTGTGTGTGTGTGAGGTATGTGTGGTTTCGACAACCTGATATGTACTTGTATGCAAGAGTTTAGCCTCCAGTGTCACTGCATATGTGCACCTCTCATGCACTGTGTATGTTTCTTTAAGGATTAGCTGGTTGCCGGTAAACATGAGACAACTGCTACATTGTTTCAATATGCCCATATCCAACAAGCTGGCTACACAGAATTTAGGAAACTGCATATCCATACTGTCTAGTCCTTTGATTGGTGAGATACATTTGTACAGGGGTTAAAAGGCTATTCAGGGTGCTTTGTTGGTGCAGACTAACAAGGGTACTTTATTGGGACAGACAAATAAAGGTGCTTTAATGGGGCAGATTGTGCTAAACAGTACTAAATTCTACTAACTTTAATGTTTACACAACACGGAAATCTACTAAATCTGTAAGTATTGCCACTTGACTCCCAACTAACTGCTCAAAGTTTGTTGGCGCAAAAGGTATTTGCTCAGTATTGCTGCTTTACAGGGCACCGTTTTACGGACCATTCTACAGGGAAAATGTGCTTTCTAGATGTTTGTTACTGTACTGGACACCCCAACCCAAGCAGACATAAAACATTTAGAGCAGCACAGAAAAAAACAAAAAACTAACTAATGAACCCACTGACCAATAAAATGACTACACTAAGAGTCCATTTGTATATTCCCAACTCAGATACACTAAACACCTCCTGCCACAAGATGAACAAACCTAGTCCTCCTAGTGTAAAAATGCAAGGGAGGAGACCCACAAGTACAATGCTACAACAAATCAGTTAAAAATCTATCTGGAAATAACTTGCTGAAGGCAATTTCAGGACAGTCTTACAGCAGAAACAATAAGACAAAGGGCATTTTTTTAAATACAGTGAAGTGCACACATAAAAGCAGGAAACAGTAGTGGTTACTCAAAATAACTTTTTTTTAAACAAAAAACATCTTTATTGAATTATCACTTATGACATGAGAATTATACATTTATATAAATAAAAAAAATCATATTGACATATTTTCAGTTGCAAACATAATACATCACTTATAATCTTGTGGGCAGTCATTGTCAGGCAAACATTACATAGCTCTTTCAATTCCTGCCTTCTCTTAAACCTCATTCCTCCTCTAAAACATTATTCTATATATATTGTTCCCACAATTCACCTTTTTTATGTAATCTGCTCTTACCCATTTCTAAAGATCCAATTTCCAGTTCTTTTATCTCTGTTACTATATTCACTACTTCTAGTATGGTTGGTTTAGACGTTGACTTCCATTTTCTACTAACTTTTTTTGGCAGCCACCAGAATTAAACTCAGCAAGGCCTTACTATGTCTAGACAATTCTAATTTTGTATCACAGCTCAAAAAAATTGTTTCCTTAGTTACACCAGTTCGCACACCCAGTATTTCTGATGTAGTAATCTGCACGGAATATTTAAAGTCTTTCAACTCATTACACTCCCAAAAAATATTTCCCCAATTATGTCATTCTTTCCCATCATACCTCCAACATTTACAATTTACCTGAGGAAACAGTATTTGGCACTTGTTAGAGGTATAAAAATACCTATGCAAACACTTCCAAGTAAAGATTCTAAATCTTCTAGGCTTTGTTGCATATTTGGCAGGCATACATATATCCTTCAATTGTTTCTTTGTGAATTCCTTATCCAGTCTCTCTTCCCAATCCTTTCTAACCACCTCTGATTGAATCTTATAGTTATCGTGCAATATTTTATATGCTCTACTAATTATCTCTTTGTAACAGCAGCTTCTGTTCTAAATTCTACTAAAAACTCCACCAGTGCTGGTCTTTCACTTAGGATCTCCCTGTTCCTTTCTCTTGCCTGTACTCTGATATCAATCCTTGATAGGGAAGGCAGTCTCTAGCCTGCAATGAATTCTTGGCCTCTTCCCATTTTATTGCCTTTCTCTCTAATTATCTGAACCCAATACCTTGGTTCCTTTGCCAGTTTTCTCCAGTAAATTCCAGCCTCCTCTGGCCTATTCTCTCTACCCCTAATTGCAGTCATCACTATCAGCAGAATTTCTTTTCTCCATTCCACTGTTGACTTAGTTTAGAATATCTTCTGCTGCATTATGAACATAATATTCTGTATGGTTATTGTTATTCTCCTTAAGGATATGCATCCAAAATCCCAGTATGTCCTTATTTTTTGAGCCCCCCCCCCCATTTTATCATTAGCCTTTTCCATTTTGAATTACAGCTTCCTACATGTGTTATGTATAGGACCCTTAACTGTGTAGCTCCGAAATACCCCTTCAAATCAGGTAATCCCAAACCACCTTGTTTTGGAGGAAGGATCGCACTATCCCACTTGACTCTTGCCCTCTTCCCCTGCCAGATAAAACCCTTCAACTCTTTATTAATTGCTATCCACAAAATTCTCCTTTGGTTGATAAAAATGTGCCTGATCTATGTATAAAATCAAATAGACTAAAACATTTTCACTGCTTGTATCTTGCTATCCATATCCATAAAATAGAGCTTCACATTTCTCAGTTTTTACATTATCTTTTGTTTAGTATCTTCCCACATATCCTTAGCAGCCATAACATAATCCTTTTTAATCCATACTTCCAAGTACTTCATTTTATCATGTCCCCATAAATATGGCAATGGAACTCTCTGCCTCAGAAGTTATAGCCCAAAGAGGGATTTGGTAAGTTCTTTAATCAAATCCCTCTGCAGTCTGGTGAAGTGTACCAAATAATTCAGCAAATGAAGTGCAAAGGACACTGAAGCACATACACACTTCCCCAATCTGTCCAGCACCCTAGACTCCCTGTTATGGGGATGAGCACAGGAACTTTATTCTAAGAGTTCCTTTTTTTGTGGCCACCACTACAACCATGGCATCTACTGGTACTCCTTTACTCCAAAATTCCTTATCTTTGGGAAGTGCCAGGATTCTGGCTGGTCTCTTGAGGATTGGCTCAACAGAGTCAGGTTCCTTCCATGCCTGTCGAGAGATCAAATCGACGATGTCATCAGCAGGTGGAGTCATCCAGGAGGTATATGGGACAGATACAAAGGCTTCCAGGAATACCGATTCCTCTTGGGTAGGGTTGTCTGTAGACCAGCCACCCCTTTGCTTGAGAATCTCCAGGATGTCTCCAAAGGAGGCATCATCAGGTGGTGTTCTTCGGGACCCTTCCCCCTCATCAAAACCAGTATCTTCTGTGACCAACTCTTGAGGAGAGTCTAAGTGCCTCCTTTTGCACTTTCTCTTCTTAGGGACTTCTTCAGTGGGATGTTCCAGAAAAGTATCAGAAGATAAGAGTATACCATGGTGGGTAGCCTGGAGACTTTGGACTGGCTGTCCCTGTGGAATAGGATGTTGAGGCTCAAGATGCAAAGACAGATGAGTTTGGGAAGAAGGATCTGGGGAGGGGGATATCCTTCCTCTAGAAGCACAGAAAACCATCTCCACTACCTCAAAAGCAGAATGCCCTGGAGAAAAAGAGACCCACAGTTCTGAGAAGACATGCTTCCAGACAGGCTTCTTCTGACCTAAAGGCAGACCACTTAAGGCAGGGGTCAGAGCTGAGCTGTCCAACACTGAGGCTCCGAGGGGCAGAGATGGCTCTGACAACTTTGGAGTTAACCCCAACACACTGGATCCGGCAGCAACATTATAGCTCTGAGAGTCATCCGGCTCCAACACACTTGGAGCTGGTTGACTCAGAAATGGTATCAGAGTGGAAGATCCAAAGATATTTGGATTTGATATGGATGGCTCTGGGATTCTTGGATGCAAGTGCTTTGAAACCAAAGGTCGGATCAGAAAAGGAGCCAAAATAGGTGTAGTAGTACTGATAAAGGTCACTGGACCTGATGGGGTAGGAGATAGAAGAACTCCCATTTGAATTTCTGTTGAGAGAAATTTCCTCATCACCCTATCCATATCTGCTTTGGTCAGAACTCTGGACAAATGAGAAGAGGAAGCAAATGCTGAGGTCTTGGAATGGTGACATCTCTCTAGGAAAGGAGGTGGAAGGAGGGAGGGTACGGGATCCAAAGATGAAGCATATCAGGTCTGAGGAAGTTTTTTCAGATCCGAGTGTGTTGTGTCAGATCTGCTGATGTAGATTTGGCATCAGAAACTGTTGGATCTGAGGGCTTCGCCTTCAGATCTGACTTTATCGGATCCAATAGTTTCGACAACTTAAGAGGTGGTTCTATACTAGGAGCCGAACTCAGAGCAGGAGATCAGGAAGGGTCTGAATGATGCTTCCTAGCTTTTTTTTTCTCCATTTTCCTGGGGGTTTGAGCCCCAGATACTGTCTCAGAAAAGGTGGTAGGAAGTTGTTTGTCTTTTCGGGTTTTCCTGGTAAGGGGTTGCCACAGCGGAACTCTGGTCCTCTAATGATTGGCAGTCAATTTTTATGGTGCCGAGTTGCCAGCCCGATGCCTAACCTTCAGCGAAGGCACACCCATTCACACATGTCTTTCGGAGGCCACTTGATTGCGGGGAGGACATGCAGACTCCACAAAGAAGGCACTCCCCACACACTAGCTGAGAATCAAACGGGAGAACCTCTTGCTGTGAGGCAACAATGCAACTGCTGTACCACTGCGGCTTATAAAAGGAGGTAGGAAGTAAACATTTTAAATAAGTTTATTCTTGCAATCCACCAGGGGCTGAGAATTAAAAATTTCACAAGATGCATTCAAATGGGCCAGACCTAGACAGTAAAGGCATGAATCGTGTGCATCTGATAAAGGAATCTTGTGGCCACAGGCCTTACATTTCTAAAGCCTGATGATTTGTCAGCCATTCCCACAATATAACCAGGAGAAAAGAAAGGGAATTTTTTTTTTTTGTTAAGAAAGAAAGAAAAAGGTAAAGGGAAGAGTTACCAACAATGGTAACTGAGGAGGCTACCACAATGGTAGAAGAAAGGAAAGAAATACTTACAATGGTAATAGGAACTTTCACTAAAAAGTGTAGACGTGGCAAGAGAGGACTATTGCAGAGTACGATATGAATCTACTTTTACACTCACAAACCAACACCAAAGCTCAAGAGCTAACAGCAACCATGTCTATACACAAAGGTGGCAAACAGGATCTGAGGTAAGGTGGAGGATTAGAGCATTATGGGTAAGGGAGGAGATCAAGAGTTTTCAATATCCACAAGTTGTAAAAAGCAGCTCAGTCAGATCCGAGGGTCAGATCCCAACCCATTTGTTGAGGAACGAATGAAAATTGACAACATCAGATTCTAAGCTTTCTCTGCATCAAGACCCAAAAACAACAGTGGTATTTTCATACATTTTGCTTCCCTTTGGATAATCATTCTTCTAGCAATGTTACCAAATGTTGCCTCCCCTCCACAAAGTCACACTGATTCATATCTATCAATTTTGGCATCACCTTTGCCATTCTTTTAGCCATTATAGACATAAACACTTTATAATTGTGGTTTAGAACTGAAATGGGACTATATGAACCTAGGTCTTTAAGTATTAGAGCCTCCTCAGCTTTCTTACAGGATACTGATGTCTCTCCTCCTTTTAAAATGCTGTTACAAAACCATCCATCTTTAGCACTTTCTTCCCTCCTAGCTTCCAAACTTACACAGGAATACCATCTATTCCAGGGGACTTTCCTGAAGATTGGTTATACATCACCATTTTATCTTATCTCCTCCTATCCTAACTGTTAGTAATTGAGCCTCATCTACCTATAGTTTAAGCATGTACAATTTAGCAATCAAAGGTACTTACACAGGTTCATAGGTGTTTACTAGGCTAATGAGCACAAGGGCTTTTTTAAGCCTAGCCATACATCCCAAATCTCTGACAAGTTCTAATACCCTTGATAAGTGTAAACAAGGGCTTGGGAGATGAAACCTTTACAAGCAGGAGCCTGGGAGATGATCCATTCACAGGTTGCCTGTGTCCATTACAGACACAGGTGCCAAACCAGGGATGAATTTCCTGTTTCCCATCCAATTGTCCAAGTTGCACTTGAATTGCGTTAGGGAGGAACTCTTCTTCACATGAATGGGGAGCCTGTTCCAGAGATAGGGTAGTCATTGGGGTACATACCTATCTCTCCAGCAGGTCCTATTTATATCACAAGCAAGGTTTAAGTCTCTAGAATGGGTAATTCTGGTGCTGTTTGTTTTGTGGATATGCAGGAGGGCCATCAGAGTGGGGTCAGACACTGCCCTGTATGCCAGGCATAGATCTCCTCTCAAAAGCCTGTAGCAGACAGAATACAGGGATAGGGCCTTGAAGCAGTCTGCAGAGGACATTTTATTTATGCTCCCTATTCTTTTAGTGAGCAACCTCTGAGGATGTTCCAATTGTTGGATATGCCTGGTTAGGTATATACCAAAGGGGACACTGTGCTCAATGATAGGTCTGATGAATGCCGAATACAGTGCAACAAGGACTTCCTTGGATTTAGATGCCATAACTTTGTTTATAAATTGTGCAATATAGAATGATTTCCTCACTACTGTAGACACATTATGGTCAAAGGCTAGATTACTGTCTAATTGTGTCCCTAAGTCCCTGACTACTGGGTCAACTCTAAGGGGTGTGTTGTCTATAAGACAGTCACCAGGGGTGGATGACTTCCCAAAGGATGCTATTATGCATTTCTTGGTATTGTGTCAAATGCCTTGGCCAGGTCAAGGTAGACAATACGAACCATTTTGCCCTCATCCATAGCTTTGGTGACCTTCTCAAAGTAGTCGACCAGGTTGAGTAGACATGATCTGCCCTTGACGAAACCAAAGTAGGTTGGGACCAGTGTCTGGAGGTTTACTATATCATTATTGATCATTTCCATGATAATTCTTTCCATGGCTTTACATATAAGACTAGTGAGACTTATGGGTCTGTAGCTTTCAGGGTCTTTAGATGGCCCACCTTTGTGCAAAGGGATGATTGTTGCTGTTCTCCATTCATGAATCAAGAAGCCAGTTTGGAAGCTATGGTTAAGCAACAATTCTAGAGGGCCTGACAGGTCATGTTTCATGCTATTTAGAAGGTATCCTGGGATTTTGTCTGGGCCCATTGATGAAGTGTTCTTGTCCTTAAAGAGAGCATTAAGAACCTGTTCCCTAGTGATAGCAGGTGGAGTTATATTTGATGGTATTTCCTGAGGAAAGGTTGAGAGCGAGACATAGGTAAAGTTGGAGCTGAATTTATCAGCCAGTAATTTGCTATATCTTCTGGCTCAGTATAGGTGGCTCCATTTACAATGAGCTCTGAAAACAATTGTGTATTGCATTTGAGGTTGCAGACATAGCTTAAGAATGCCTTGTGGTTGTCCTTAGTCTGGGAGGCTAAATTTAACTCAAATTTGGGTTTGGTAGACTTTATTTGTCTTCTGAGTTGATTGTTATCAGCAATCTTTTGTTGTAATAGTTCAACCAACAATGCTGACCATTGAATCATCATTTCATTTACCCCATACAATTGCTAAATACTGATATGCAAGATGTAATATTAGTTTAAGCAATCTAAGGAAGACACCCCACCACCACTCCCCCACCCCCACCCCCAGAAGTGTGCTACAAACCTATTGCAGCGATGATTTAATGTTATCCTACTTAAACCTTGCTGCCAGAATTTTTATACTTTTCCCATTCTTTTCATGTTAACAATGATTCCTAATAATGGATATTCATAGTCAATGAATGCTAAACATCCTAAGATATTCCTTACAAATGAAAACATACTGTTTTTTTCCATTTTCCAAACCAACATGGCTTGCATATCATTTAATATCTACATATTTAATCTTACTCTATTTTTCTGTCAGAGTATAAAACATGAGGGTGTCCATATATGCAGTTCCGGTTATATACAACCCGTTAATATTTCAGAAGTTGGTCTCACAACAGTAAAAAAGCTCCAGCACTGGACTCATAATTGGTCTTCACTAATTGCTGCTAGTCCTTGATCTAGCTGCTAGTCTGGGATCTAGCAAAAATGTTACTCTGATCTATCCCTTCCAGCTGATTCCTCTGGAAATTGGTTCACAGATCGAACCAGAGACACCTAGGTCATGGCCAGTCTGTAGATCAAATTATTACAAAATAAAAATCATAACATCTCTTAGTTCTTTAATGGGATAGTATACAAATCTTTGTACTGCCTTAGCAGGTATCCAGGTATACACAGTGAGCAGTTTTGCTGATGGCAGAGGAAACATTTAGATACTTTGATAATAACAGACTACCAAGCATAGGGCTAATTGTGGGTTTGGACTCTAATTCTGAAGTACCAGGGTTTCAAATATACATCAATATTTAATATGTCAGTAAAATTATATATTTGAACTACATAAGTATCATATTTGTATGAGTAGGTATGCTTTTATATTCAAAATATTAACTCAGTAAATAGTATAACTAGCTTCTTCATAGGCAATTAACAACTGCAAAATATAGCAGATAACTGAAACTATGTTAGATACAAGCACACCTCATCACCTGGAAAAGCTCACTCAGCCACTGCACTAAACTGTTGTGAGGGAAATGTTGGCTTCTTTTTCTTATACTGCTTTCTTGAAATTTCTATTGCTTTAATTGGCTTTTTCTGTATTGCATATTATGGTACATTTTCATTACACTGTGTTTTAATTGTATTCTGTTTTCTATTGCATTTTTAAACTCGGAAAGAGACATGAGCTGTGTCTCATTTGAGTCACACAGAAATTAAAATTTCCCCATTGTGATGCTGTTGTGTTTTTTAAACTTAACTGTCTGTCTAACTGGCCACCCCTTATGTTAATTTGACCACATATTTCCTTCTTGCTCCTCTTCCATTGGCTATTGTCAGTAAGCACAAAATTATAATTTTGTGAAGTTACTCCCCTTCAGCTATTTAAATTTATTTGCTATCCCCTTGTACTCCATTGAGCCAGAATACTAAGTGCCCACCCCCATCCAATCTACCTTGGTCTTTTAAAATCAGTGTCTCTCCCCTTAGATTGTTAAAGCTTGAGTTACCCCCTCTTTTATATCTAACTTCTTCATGTACACTGCAACTCTTAGGACATTTACCAATTTCTTCCATCTTACCTTTAAAATCTACAACTTCTGGTCTATAATCACCAATCATTGGAGAGCCCACATTCTGTCTCTCATAGTCATTTTGAGATTAGTGATTCTGTTTTGCTCCTAGTGAGAGAGGGAGCATAGGGATATTTTTCCAAGAGAAAGCCTGATAACTGCTTCATAGGTGCCAGCATGGAATTTGTACTTCTATTTTGCTTCTGGTGAGAGAAGAAGCAGAGGGCATTGATTCCTGACTGCCGCTGATTTGGCAGTGGGCCTTTGTGTGGGACCTTTCTGATTGGTGTGGTTGCTATTCAAGTTATCTATGAGGAAAAGGCTACAACAAGCCTACAAAACCCTGCATTATCTGGGACATGACTGTTGAGCACCAAAAAGCCTGTAGCCTTCTTCTCATCTTAGGACTGGTGCTACTGTTTTGCTTCTGGTGAGAGAAGAAGCAAAGAGGCATTGCATTCCAGCAAAGTGAAGCTGTGGTGAGACCAGCACTAACATAAGCCAGTTAGTAGCCAATTAGGTGAATCCTCACCATTCATCACTATTCATAATTCTTGACAAAGCCAATTCTTTCTTTTCAGTAAATACTGCTTGAGTAGCTAATGCCTAACCTAGCTTCAGAATATCTTCCTAAATGCTCCATACATAGGACACCAGAGTCTACTTTAGTAGTTTCCCCTCAAGTTAATTCTTTTTTCTTTTCAATAAGTACTGTTTGATTAGCTACTTTCTAATCCAACTTCAAAATATCTTCCTAAATACTTCATCCATAATCATCAGGGCTTACTTTAGTTGTTTCTCCTCAGGTATTTAGTAGAGCACTGTACAGATGTAGGCATCTTGAATGACATTTTTCCTGTAAAAGCACCCTTACCGAGCTGCACACAGGACAACTAGTTTGCAGTGACAAGCACTGCCTCCAGAATTGCAAACCAGATACTGCTGACTTTTTTTTATATTCTCACCTTAACCTTCTAATCAATAAAAAAGGACCTGTTAACATGGATATGAACTTTCCCGATGTTTCCATTACCATCTTAGTGCATACGGGCATGCTGAGGCAATGCAGTAACTGCCTAATGTATACTGACAACCAGCTAATTCTCAGACGAACCAATAAGGTATACGAGAAATGTATTTACACAATGTCCCTTGAGTCAAAGTTCTCACATAAAAGCACTCTGAATGTCAATCAGGATGTCAGTAGTACACATGCTGCACCTATCACACACAGTGCAAAGCAGGCACATAGGCCCACATATGCTGAGGAACTTAAATTTAACTTTCATAATCCCTAAACCCTACTAGATGAAGTACATACAACAAATGCCCTCAACAGCTCCAAACGCACTCTTTCAAAACAGCACCCAAACAGTACATACAGCCACATCTCATTGAGCCTCTATTTCTAAGCCTGTAAGGCAGGCCACCACACAATCCAACATTCTAGTCATTGGAGACTCCATTGCTTATCAGGAGCCAGGATCCACCATATTACTCACTCACTCAGGCCACTGGACCACAAATACCAGTATGACTCAGTCTGGGTATAAACGACCTGAGACATACCTCCCTACACAATATAAAGACAGACATTATAGAGCTCTCAGAATGTGTATCCCAGGCTGGTATCAACCTAGCATTGAGTAGCATTCTACCTTCTCCAAGGGGGATACCACAATATGAACAAAAGATGACTGACTTTAATAATTGGCTTAATTTCTGGTGTCATTTTAAGAGGGGTGTAATATTTTTCAGCAAGGAGAGAGAAGATCAACAGACCACACAGCTTTGCTAGGGATGGGTTTGCACCTCTTTCCTTTAGGCTTTCAAATATTAGCTAAAACATTGCCTTCCCGTAGTGCCTTTATTAGGCAATACCATACTGAAAATACACAGCAAATAAAAACCAAGAAAATCTAAAGGTATACTTCTCAATCCTAGGAGTCTAAGCAAGAAATTCCACTCCCTTCAAGCTCTCCTTATCCTAGATAATGCTGACATCTATGCAGTCAGACGCAGTCACTGAGAAATGGTTTAAAGCCGTGAGGAGCACCCCAGCAATGCCTTCCACACAATTAGACCAGCCACTTTTACATCAAAATAAATACATCTTAAGGTGGGTCAAATAGGACGATGCACTTGAACTTCTCCATGTTCAAATCACTTTAATTAAAATTCCATATTACTTCCTTGCAACCTATAGGTTCCCCACACTATGATTGAGAAAACCCATAACACGTATTTAAATCATTCAAGTCTAAAACACCCTTTTTGTAAATTTCCAGTCTACACCTATAACTCGTTATGGCATCCAGACCTTTTTGGTGTCTGGCTTCTTTAACTACCAGCCAATAATAGGAAGTATTAGAAAGTGCAAAGAGCTATTAATAAAATGACACTAAGATTTTTAATCAAGGATGTACTGCAGCAGCTAAATTAATCACTATTTGTCACTTACCATTCAGATTTTCATATTTGCGTTTATGTTTTCAAACTTGTGAGTCCTTCATGTTGAGTGGCATGGTATGATATGCCATGGTGAGAGATGGGGAAATTTATTGTCAACATCAATTTATATTTCACTATACCCAAGATATTGCTAGTTGTTTGCTAGTAATTATGAAAATAAACAATAGGTCAGATTCATGAATGGTTATACTAAGTGTACACAATCTGCATTCAAGAACATTCTTATCAAATTTTTGTGCTTTCTAATCACTCAGTATGATTACATTAAGTGTACATGTAGTCTACACTTTGTGGTAACCTTCATGAATCCCCACCGCCAACATTTAAGGCTGCAGAAAAATCAGTAGGAAAGCTAACATTAGGAGGAAGAAGGCATTAATGAATCCCAGAGAATATTTTCGTATGTACTTAATACTTTAAAAAAACAAGTGACTTACAAACTGTTGCATGACATCAGGTGAAACCTTAGATGTTGTTGAAGAAAACTATCTTTGATAGTTGTACTGTTAAGTTGCACAGTTTTTAGAAATATTCAGTGTTATTTTTATTGTTAATTATACAATTAAGCATATATTTTCATATTACTGTAAATATCTCAATAAACATGCATTCATACAAGAGTTTCTTGATGTTGTGCAAAGCTTATGCCTGGTTAACAAAAGTGTTCTAACAGTATATGTAATATATGGAGTCAGCAAAGAAAGACGAGTTATGTAAGCAGGCAGAGATGCAGTCTGCATGGCATGCATGATTCCGGTTTACAGAACAAGTTATTGCGAGATCACTATTTCCCAAGCAGAGCACACTCAAGCAAATCTGCAGTCTGCGGCTACCACTCCACCCATACAGTATAAGAAGGAATCAGTACTGCAAACTAAACAAGGATATACATTTTGAGCCTCAAGAGCAGGAGCACACTCAAGCAAATCTGCAGTCTGCGGCTACCACTCCACCCATACAGTATAAGAAGGAATCAGTACTGCAAACTAAACAAGGATATACATTTTGAGCCTCAAGAGCAGGAGCACACTCAAGCAAATCTGCAGTCTGCGGCTACCACTCCACCCATACAGTATAAGAAGGAATCAGTACTGCAAACTAAACAAGGATATACATTTTGAGCCTCAAGAGCAGGAGCACACTCAAGCAAATCTGCAGTCTGCGGCTACCACTCCACCCATACAGTATAAGAAGGAATCAGTACTGCAAACTAAACAAGGATATACATTTTGAGCCTCAAGAGCAGGAGCACACTCAAGCAAATCTGCAGTCTGCGGCTACCACTCCACCCATACAGTATAAAAAGGAATCAGTACTGCAAACTAAACAATGATATACATTTTGAGCCTCAAGAGCAGGGTCAGTCCACCCAGGCATTCTACTTGTATGTTTTATGAGAGTGAAGCTATTACATTAGCAGTATTTCTTAGTAGTTCTCAGCTAGCTAATAAAACTGACTGTTGTAGCCTTGTGTCCCCCCCCCACTAGTACAGTAATCCTAACTGTCCAATAGACAGTATACATTTAATTCACATCCCTGTGACTAAATTAACCATCAAGCAGCCCTCTCAGTGCTTTCTGCCTTAGTTTGTATCACTTGGAGGCCCACCTGTTTATTTGCATCTCTATACATTCCCCTTCATTGCTAATGTATCTCCCTACTCTAATCTGTGCACAAACTGGTTACTAATCAGCAAGTCAATGTGAAGACACACTCCCAACCTTAATAAACTTTGCTGTCTCTTCTCTCTTTCACTTTACATGTAGTTTGAATTATTACTTACCCCCTCTGAGGCCTTCACTGATTTCCACTGATTGCCTCGCTGCTTTCTTTGCATTCCACCTGGTTTACACCCCTTGTGCTATCTCCCTCCCCCAATACAAAGTCTATATTAGAATCCTGTGAGCATGGAGCCATCTTTAAATTTCTAGTCTCCCACCAGGACACAAGTACTCTTTAGCAATTACATTCTGCTTGCCGGTAAGCCATTAGACCTCAGGAATTTGTTTAAAGTGTTCAGATTTGTAAATTAATACTTTTTTCTCTTGTCTTGGTGGGCTCTGCCCCGCTCCGTTCCCCCTCGCTAACGCTCGGGCTCTCTCCGCTCCCCTGCCCTTCCCCCTATTCCCTCCTGCCCCCACTACCTCTACATTTATAGTAATCACAGCCACACCCACAGCTCACCCTCACATCACCTCCACCAATCACAGCTCCTCAAGTCATATCACATTATACCACACCAACTTGCTCCACACAAAATACTCCCAATCACTCTCATTCCCACTAGGTATTTTTTACATCACCCACACTACTGCCCCATCCACATATAGTGCAACCCTATAATTCCTATTCAGACCCCCCCACCTAGAACCTACTTAAACTTTATAACCATGACTATCACACAACTAAGTCTAGTCTGTCTTCTCATAATTCTTTACAACACCACAAGTTATCACTCTATCAATATCCCTAAACTTAGTAGCACAACACTACATTATGCACTCTCATATACAGACACCACACATTATAATAATATCTGCCCACAATTATTCAAGAACTACATAATGGACCAATTCAGAACTAAACACATATGCTCTCATTCCTACTCCAAAAAAACACAATACTCGCAAACACTCCTCACCAAACTCCAACATCTGTATAACCATTTTAACTCCAGGCTCACCATAAGTGGGGATATCCACCCCAACCCAGGCCCAAATCCATCCTGTCCAACACAAACTGCTCCAACACAAATGTCAGAACATAGCGCCCCCACTTTCTTCATCCCTGGGCAAATCAACAACAGCAGCAAAACCAACCATCTTTTAATGCGAAATATTAATATTAGAAGTATCAAAAAATAAAATATCTGAACTCCAGGCCACGATAGCACACTACTCACCAGACATAGATGCTTTAACAGAAACCTGGCGAAATAAAAACATAGCTAACTCAGACGTTCTCCCTACTGGCTACAATACCATTAGACAAGACAGACCACTTTATAAAGGAGGTGGAACTGCCTTACTGTACAAGTCCAACTTAACTGTCTGTCATGGCCGGCCTTAGGCATAGGCGAACTAGGCGACCACCTAGGGTGCTGTAAAGGCCAGCCTGTTAAGGGGCGCAGTTTTTATTTATTTGTGCATTTATTTTTTTAAGAAAGCGTGCGCTCTTCTCTGCGCCCTATTAAAGTGTAAAGCGCCATAAAGGACAGCCTCTTAAAGGGCGCAGTTTTTATTTATTTGTGCATTTATTTTAATTAGGAAAGTGTTGCTGCTGACATCATCACATGTGGGGGGGGCATGCATGCGTCGTGACGTCTGCTTCGTGAGGCAGACTGTCAGCCTGTTAGAAAGTGGAATTTGGCTGAAGGGCTCGGACTGTGTGTACTCTCTCTCTCTCTCTCTCTCTCTCTTTGTTTACTTCTTGTTGTCATTCTCCAGCTGCCATGGTGGTTGTACAGTGAGTGAATGAGAGTGAGTGAAGTTGAACTAAGTGCTTCAAGTGCGTGAACCCCCGGGTGAACCTGAACAGCTGTAAGAATAATTTCTTTAGCAGGCCAGGATGGGCACGGGTGGGCAGCACAGCAGTTCAGTCTGCAATCTAAACTTCAAAATGAATGAGATTTCAGCAAGGAGTGTAGATCTTCAAGTAGGAATCACAGTATTAAAACCGGGATATTTCTTTCTGAAAAGGTATTAGAAATTTAGATTATCATTGGTGTACACTGTTTTCCTATGTAGAAAAAAAGTTTGCATTTCCCTTTTGTTTCTACCAGGGAGCTGTTATTGTAGAATCTGCTGTGTGTTGCAAGTTTGTTTACTTTATCTAAAGTTAATGCTTTACGCACCTGCATCATTCTCAGTACAGCAGAATGAAGTCTGGAAACAAGACTGCATTGCTACCCCCTTTTCACTTGTCTGCAAGTCCACACGTTTAAAATTGTGCTCCTGACCTTGTACATTTAGTTTGTTGCAACTACAGTATACGAAGGTGACTTTTTGTGATATGTTTCAGTGTGCTTTTGTTGTGTGTTGGTCTGTTTTGCAGAATAACGTACTTTAGTTCTATAAAAAGATGCGGTTTGGTTCTGACAGTTAGGCAGTACTTGCACTTTTGATGTAATTGTTTTCCAGACAACCAATTCCATAGTAGTTCAAAAACTTAAAAGGCAATCATGTGAATTTCTTTTACACACCCCATCACAAATGTGGTTACAGCTGTTTGTTGTTGTTATGCCAAGCCTCTTTCTGCAGCAAACATAGGAACTGGGAGAAAGAAATACAATTCCAAAGAACCACTAATCTCCCCTATCACCCCTGTTTTTTCTCTGTGCATCTTTGCTTTGTATGTGTCAGTAATATTTGCTAACAACATTGAAGTATTGATTTATTTGGTGATCTTGTAATTGATTTTGACTTACTGTCATTACTTTAGTGTCTCCTACAGATGCTCACCATACCAGAAGGTCTTTTGTCATGTAAAAATATATAAAAAGATTTTGTTTAACTTGGCTTGCACTTTTCCTGCTGGCCCTTTAGTACTTCATGCTGACTGTTAAACATCACAATAGGTCCTACTTCAAGCAGTACAAAAAGCTGTTAATTGCTGTTCTTTGAAAAGCAAATGAAACCTGCTGTGTTGTCATCTTCTCTTTTCAGTTCAGTATGCAAATTAAAAATAGTGGCATGAGAAAGCCAAATAAGTGATGCTTGCAGAGACTTGTCTTGTTAATAATATACCAAGCCCTTCAGCAAGTCAGCAACAACTTGATAACTGCAAGTAACAGTTTCAGCTTTAGAGGCTTGAGTTGTTTACATATGCAATGCTATTTCTGAAGGTCTTTGGACATAAAATTTCTGTATTGAAGAGTAATGTCCCATTTGAGGGCCCAATACTTGTTATGACTGGGGATTGGCAAGCGATATGAAATAGTGCTAGCTTAACACCCCCACGCATTTGGTTTAGAAAGGTTCTGTTCCCCTCCTTTCCTCCACTTGGTTTGAGAAAAGTAAGTAACTGTAAGAGTGGCTTTTGGTGTTATTGAAAGGAGTTACGATGAAGTTGTTGCAGGGTCAGTCTATGAGGCCAGTAAGTAGGGATTAAAGCAGATGCTTTTGCCAACGTTTTCTGTAGGGCCTGGCAGTTAATATAAACAACAGAAAGGGTGACTTATTAAGTTAATGCTTGTCTTCACCAGGCATAAGATAGTTTGGTAAAGGAGGAATCTTTGAGTAGCATGAACAGTCAAGGCATTTTGGAAGCTAGACCGTATAGTAAAAGTGGAGGCTTTGAAAGAGTTTTGTTTTAAATCTTGTCGTTTAAATTGACTTCCAGTCATTCTATTTCTAGATTACATAGTATGGTTCTGTTAATAATCATGAAATAATATTACTGATGGAGATGGGTTTGTAACTAAGGAATATCAAGAATGTGGAATCATTTACTGCAAATATTTGTTCTTTTAGTAATCTCCAGATCTTTATGTACAATTTTGGATGCATCTCATGGTTTGGGTGAACTTGCTATAGTTGATCACCTAATGGCCATCTATGGTGTTTGTTTGTGAGTCTGCAAATGAGACTTATTTCTGCCAGTGGTGTGAATTTGGTTATCTCTGACAGTTCACACTTTATAAAAAAATTACTGGACAATTATTTGTGGCAAGTATTACTAATCTGATTACTTTTTTGAAGTTGTAAATTGTGCTGTTCGCTATTTATTGACTTATTTTAACCAAAGAGTATGTGTATAATGTAACATATAATGACTAATACCAGAAAGAAATAATGCAGGATCTTTGAAAGCCACAAGGGAATACTGTAGAATTAGACACTGGTAAGAAATGGGCAATGCTTAAGTCACATTGTCTTTGTAGATGTTACTTTTTGGAGTTGAATTAGTTAAGTAGATTGAACTGTGATAGCCTTTTTTCAGCCACAACTTTGTTTCATGCAAGAAAATACAAGTTGTAAGCGAACAGAATAGCACAGAATTATGGAGCAACATTTTAAGTGCTGACAGTAGTTCTTTATTGAAATGTATTTATTTATATTTGTTCGCTGGGGTATTTATTTATATTTGTTTACTGGGGTAGTGCACTGATCAGTACTGAGCAGTTTCAGCCTGGGTGAAATACAAACCATTTCACAAACAAAAATATAGAAATGTAAGCAGTAGCATAATAGTTCAGACTAATTGCATAGAAAAAAACTGTGTAGATATATATATATATATATATATATATATATATATATATATATATATATATATATATGCATTCCAGTGAACAAGCACAATGTATTGTGTAATCAAGGATAGTGTAATGTACTGTATGTATGTGTGTGTGTGCATGTATATTGTTAAAATGTTCTGAAGTGGGTAGTTTGTCATGAGTGTGTTATACATTTTGTTCCATTGCTTACTGGGAAAATGTTCAAAACTATAAATGTATTAAACACACTAACAAGTGGTGTTGTTTTATACAAGGAATATAATTTAATACAATCAGGAAGGTGAATCAAAGAACACATAGATGTATGCATGGCCATAAAAATGTGTCCAAGGGACCTATGGTTTGAAAATATCCCTCTCCACTGGTCATGTGCATTTTATTTGAATGTAGGTTTTTACGCTCTTTCAATGAATGTGAGTTTCAGTTGCAGAGTTTACTGCTCATGCTAAGTTTTTTTGTTGTCAGACTGTATTGTTTAGCAAATGGCTATCGGTGTTTGTGCATTTTATTTCAATATCTGTAATCATTGCAGAAGTACATAAGAAAACAGTATACACACTGATAGGTTTGAACAGTGTTCATGGCAACTAGGAAGAAATAGCCAAGTAATGGAACACTGGTATGGCTGGAGAGGAGACTGCTACAAGAGGGGCTACTTAGGGGGGCCGCAATCTATTTCACTGCCTAGGGCCCCATTTGACTATAATCTGGCTATGCTAATAATTTAAAGTATGAGAATAGTTTACATGGCCCCTTTAAATCCCGAAGAAATACCCACTGGTGGCAGCGTCTCCTCCTTTAAGGAGGACCATGAGTGCTTCACATGCACGCATGCTGATGTGAGTAGTGAGTTGTGAAAAATTACTGTTTTCAGAAGTGTGTCTAGGTTCATAAAGGTTTGGGAACCGCTGCTCTACACCAACTACCAGACTGTTGACAGAAATGAGTATGTGTGAAGGAGAAACAGATTAAAGTAGGTTTATTAAAGGAAATTCAGATTAAAGCAGGTTTATTAAAGGAAATTTCCACCTTCACTTGCAGTGTAAACTACATTACTAGGTATCCTTCCTTATATGCATTTAAATAATTAAAGGAAATGACTGGATTGGCTTTCTTGGGGAGTGAATGAGAGTGGCTTTTTTGGGGAGTGACCTACCTATGAGCATGGCATCATAGGGGTGTTTCATGAGTATGGTGTGGGTGCGGCTTAAGGGGCGCCAGAGCCCTACTTCGCCTAGGGCGCCATATCGGCTAAGGCCGGCCCTGCTGTCCGTCAATTACCAAACTCCTACCCCTCGCCCAATAATTGGGACATACTTATCTCACAACTTCAACTTCACCCTAAAAAGGTCATCACAACAATTGTGATCTATATTCCACCTGGTAATACACCTGCTAGCCTTGAAGACTTCTTATCCTGGTGTTCTTCCACATACTCACAAGAAACCCTTATTCTGGGGGACTTCAACCTAGATTGGTTCACCTGTATATCAGAACCACCAAGTAATCTAATAAATCTCCATGGCTACCAGCAGCTAGTCCAAATTCCAACTAGATGTGATAAAAAATCTAAAAAACTCAGGACTGGCAAGACCAGACAGGAGGAGAAGGCAACTACACACACCACAAAACCAGCCTCACATAATGCTACCACACCACTGAATCAAACACATAAACACACAAAGACACACTCGGAGGCTCTGAGTAAAAATTTACCTAAACAGCAGAGGCCTCCAAAGCAGACACCCAAACAACTGCTGCCTCAAGACACCCCACAAGCAACACATAAACCACAAAAGCAGTGTGCAAAGCAGTCACAGCCCTTAAGGCCAAATACAACACTAAACATACTTGTCATAGGTGACTCCATAGTCAGACACACTGACGTCCCACTCACCAGGCTGAACAAGGAGAGGGTCACAGTAAGCTGCCTATCGGGTGCTAAAATCCGCCACATAACACAAGCACTCTGGTCACTCCACGGCAAGTACAAATATGACACAGTCATTGTCCATGCTGGTGTGAACGACCTGAGACGTACCTCCCTGGACTACATGAAAAGAGACATAGAGGAGCTCTCTGATTATGTAGCCCAGGCAGGTATGACCCTGACCCTGAGCAGTATCCTTCCTTCACCAAGAATGATGCCACAATATAGAGACAAGATGATCAGCTTTAACAATTGGCTTAATGTCTGGTGTCATTCAAAGGGGATCCAGTGTCTGTCTGCCTGGGATGACATGCTTGACAAGCCACGCTGCTTCGCAAGGGATGGCTTGCACCTGTCACCCCTGGGATTCCGGATATTGGCTAAGGCTCTTGCCACCCCCATAGTGCCTTTTTTAGGCAAGGCTCAAATTCTAAACCTACCACCCTAGAAAACAAAAATGGGAAGAAACTGAGGGTAATGCTGCTCAATGCCAGAAGTCTAAATCTCAAAATGCACGCACTTGAGGCCCTTCTCAGTATGGAGAACATCGATGTCTGTGCTGTAACTGAAACCTGGTTCAGGGCTCCTGAGAGCACCCCGGCACTATTAGGTTTTACCTCATATCATGCGTTCGGCCCCAAAACCCGGACCACACCACAAAAGGAGGGGTGTATCCATATTCATAAAGGATACCCACACCTCCAGGTTGGTGGCAACGCAGCTTCGGAAACCATCCAGGTGCAACTAACCATAGGCAAAACTGCTCTACAAATTGTAGCATGCTACAGGCCACCCTCTCAAACTCAGGAACCCCACACAGCCTTCCTGAAGACACTGGAGGGTATAAATGTATCTCCAAACACCATCATATTGGGTGACTTCAACTACCCGAATATAGACTGGGAACATTACTCAAGCCCTAACTTTCTAGCCCAACGGTTCCTGGAGTTCATAAATTCAAATGCCATGGAACAGCTAGTCACTGTTCCCACGAGAGGAGAAAATATACTAGATCTCATTATCACAAACATGGGGACAAAATGCTCCACACGGAAGTATATCCCTCATTGGTGAGATCTGATCATAAACTAATCTCACTGGAAATCCACATCCCTCCCCCACCCCAAACAAAAAAGACCACAGTGAAGAACTTCTCTAAAGCAAACTTCACACTACTCAAGACTGGTGTGGTATCCTTCAAGGCCCCTGAGCCAGTGGAAACCACAACCCAAGCTGCGGAAGCCCTTACAAATGCCTTCTATGAACACCTCCAGGACTGCATGGATCAGGCAATCCCAAATAAAAGCAAGACTCTTTCCACAAAGGGCAAACGTCCAGTCTGGTGGACCCCAGCCATTAACAAACTTTACAATAAGAGGAGAAAGCTATTACATGATAGAACAAAATCCATAAAAGGGAAGTCACCCCTGATCATTATTAGTAAAAAAATACGAGCACTCATAAAATCAACTAAGGCCAATTTTGAGAGAAAAATTGCCATGGATTCAAAGGACAATCATAAGGCCTTTTTCAGCTATGTTAGGAACCTGGGTGGAAACTCCCAGATATGCTCAGAATTAGTCCAAAATGATACAAAAATCACTGAACCCACAGACATTGCCAACATACTGGCAGACAGGTTCAGTGCAAACTTCACCCCCCTCTCCCCCCCTAAAGGAGAGATAACTATCCCAGCAGAGTGTAGCCTCCCAGACATCTCAAATGTGTAGGTGAAAGCTGCTCTCTCTAAAGCTAAAAACACAGCATCAATGGGACCGGATGGTGTCCCCGGCTGTGTGCTACACGAGCTAAATGAGGAATTAAACCCGCACATAAGGCAGCTGTTTAATCTCAGCCTTACCACAGGATATGTGCCCAAGGAGTGGCGTACGGCAGCTGTGGTCCCACTCCACAAAGGCGGTGCCTCTACGGACCCTGGTAATTACCGCTCCATAAGCTTAACAAGTCTAGTCTGCAAAGCTATGGAGAGGATCATAATGGAGCTCATAAACAAAGATATAGGGAACTTGCAGACATTGGACCCGACCCAGTTTGGCTTCGTCAAGGGCAGATCATGCCTTTTGAACTTGGTCGACTTCTTCGAAACAGTCACCAAGGCCATTGATGAGGAAAGGCAGTCCATACAGCCTACCTTGACCTTGCAAAGGTTTGACACAATACCCCACTCGGTATTGTAGAAAAACTTACCAGCTTAAATGTAAACCCATATGTCACAAGATGGGTTGCAAACTGGCTTAAGGACAGAACCCACAGGGTTAGAGTTGCTGGCGATATGTCAGACTCCAAGCCGGTCACAAGTGGTGTCCCACAGGGCTCGGTCCTTGGCCCCGTATTGTTCGGCATCTACTTCTCAGAAGTACAGGCCAACATGGGAGGACTTTGGCTGACAAAGTTTGCAGATGACTGCAAACTGGGCGCCATAGTGGAAAGTGCATCAGACACGGATATCCTTCAGAAGGGACTCACGGAAACAGATAGCTGGTGCCAGAGCCATGGCCTGAAGTTAAACGCCAAAAAATGTATAGTCATATCCTTCGGGAAACCAAGGTAACCCCAAGCTACCATATAGGTGGCAATCCACTAAGCACAGAAGAGGTTATCAGGGACCTGGGGACCCAGGTTGACAGTGGCCTTTCTTTTGACACTCACATTGCTAAAGTGGTTAGAAAGACCTTCTACATTGCCCACCTGATCATGAAGGGATTCACATCCAGATCTAATGAGGTCATTGTTCCCCTGTACTCTTCACTTATCAGACCAATGATCGAGTACAATGCCCCATTCGGGATGTATCTCACCCGACATCTGCAGCAATTGGAGAGACCCCAAAAGTTCCTCACCAAAAGGATAAAGGGACTCCAAAATCTGTCATATGCTGCCAGATTGAAGAAACTCCAGCTCTATTCAGTTGCATACCGTCTGCTCAGAGGTGACATGTGCCTGACATACAAGGCCATGTCCAACCCGGAATTAATGGACATGCTCCACCTCAAAAATCCAAATCCACCAAAACCACTAGAGCAAGCGACTTAAACCTTAGCACGGATATAAATAGGACGTGCTGGAGGGATAGATTTATCACTCAGAGACTCCCTATGCTGTGGAATAAAATCCCGGTCCATGTGAGGCAGAGCACCTCGCTGGCTCTGTTCAAGAGAAATCTTGACCTGTGGATGGGAGATCGTAGGTTTATCCCGGGAATCATCTCTGTGTCACTGCTGGACAGAGGCACAACAAACTAATGGGCACAGTATTTTTTCATATAAGGGGTGGCGTAAGCCACAAAAATTTGGGCTAGGCTTATAAATGCCTTAGGGCAGATAGCCTAGTATAAACCTATGAACCTATGAACCTATAAAAGAGAATCCATCCTTGACTGGGTCCTAACTAACAACCCCACATTGTACCCTCACACAGGCAGTCTACACACCTTAAGTAACCACAACATAATATACTTTATACGTAGTAGAACAAGCATATGCAAAACCACTAACTATATATCCACTAGAAACACAAAAAAATTCTCTCCTGAGGTCCTCAACACTTTACTCTGTAACTGTGACTGGACCCCCCCCTAAAAACCCTCCCACTTGACCAGGTTGTAGCATATTTCAACAAAACATTTCTACAACACCTAGACACTGTCGCTCCATTGCACAAAATCAAGGTTAGAACCTCTACAAACCCCTGGCTCAGTAAAGAAACCAAACAAATCCTCAAGTCCAGAGACACTGCCTGGCTTTACTATAAAAAAAACAAAGAAACACAAAGCCTAACTAAGTACCAAGAACTGCGCAACCCTGCAAAAAAATGCATTAGGCTGGACAAAAAATCCTACTACACAACATTACAAACTAAATACCAACACAACCCCCTTCCTCACTATCCCCCCAACACAAATAACACTAATACAAGCTTTACCCTCAAAACAGTTTCCACCACTTCAATCAAAAGCATGCTCCCCAAACTAAAAACCTCATCAACAGCAGCCGACCTACTCCCCAGCTATTTCTTGAAACTCACAGCAGATGCTATTGCTATCCCAGTCTCCACTCTCATAAACAGATCAATTGTTGAAAACTATGTGGCCAAACTCTGGAAAATATCCTATGTTATACCCATACAAAAAGGCGGGACCTCCACTGAACTTAATAACTACAGACCCATTGTTTTACTCTCCCCCCTGGCCAAAATCCTAGAAAAATGCATCCATACCCAGATGCTAAACTATCTCCAATCTCCTAGACAGCAACATCCTGTCATCTACTCAGCATGGTTTCAGACCTGCCCATAGTACCACTACAGCCCTCCACTGCTTCACAGACACAGTAAAACATCTCAAAAAAGAAGGCCTACAGGTGTCAACTCTTTTTTTTGGATATGTCCAAAGCATTTGACACAGTCTCACACCAAATCCTGCTAAACAAACTAAACCAATATCACCTATCAAATTCCACTGTTACATGGTTCCAAAGCTACTTAACTGACAGGTACCAAGCTGTGAAATGGGAAAATTCTCTCTCTCCTCAGCTGCCCATAACTATAGGAGTCCCACAGGGTTCTATCTTAGGACCACTACTATTCACAATCTTCACAAATGACCTCCATACCTCCACACAGCATGCATCTATCATTCAGTATGCAGATGACGCTACCTTAATCTGTGCTGCACAAAACATTCCCACCTCTCTGACGTTGAAAACTACCTTACCAAAGCCCAACTTATACTCAATCCAAAGAAAACTCAGCTTATGACTATAACCAGTTCTAATAAAAACACTAAGTCAATTCACTATTTACTCCACAAATGCTACTCCAATTGCTGCAGTGGCACAGGCTAAGCTATTGGGAATAACCATAGACTCCCACCTAAAATTTGATAGTAATCTCAACTTAACTATTAAAAAAGTGCATACCAAACTGGGGTCACTCTACCGTATCAAACCATTTCTTACCAACAACACAAGATCAGCCATTGCACACTCCCAACGTTTATCCACCCTACTCTATGCATCTCCCATTCTGACTAATCTCAACAAAACTGAACTAAGCAAAATGGAAGCCTGCTATAACAGAATTGCCCACTTTTCTGCAAATTGCTCATATAGAACTCATCACTGTACTGCTTTGAGACAGCTCCACTGGCTTGAACTGCCCAACCTCCTAACCTACAATCAGCTCTGCCTCTGTCATTCTATCTATTACCTCCCCAATAAGTGTCCTGCCTTCAAAAACCTAGTACAACTTCACTCAGCCAAAAGGCCTCTTAGATCATCAAGCAAACTACTATTAGAAGTCACCAACAGCTACAATAGCTTTGGAGATGTGCTATATAGTAGTTCAGTGGCTAAAAATGGAACTCTGTCCCTACTAGCATTCAAAACACATCATCCAAAGCCTCCTTTAAAGACCTCATCAGGCAACATCTCAAGCAAAGTTGGCAGTACCATCACTGCTCCCCAGGCTAGTGAAAGTGGATACCGTATACATACTAAATCTAGAGTACTTGATAGTAGTTTTCAGTCTTACTCACAAACACTGGCTAATCTACAATGTATGCACTGTACCTGTGTACTATGTATGTATTCTACCTATGTTCCAAATTTCAGCTTTACACCAAAAATCTATTAATTACCTTTATTTTTAAAATTAATATTTTTTTGTTTGTTCTCTCCACTGTAACTGTTTATGTGCCGCATACCACTGTAAAAACATGTCTCTTGTAGTTTGTGTGTATACTGATCATGTCTAAATAACTAAATGTCTCTGTAATTTTTCTTTGTGGAGCTTTTCTTCCTGGGCCTCTGCTGAAAAAGGGCCTTTTCAGCTCAGTCAGACACCCCCGGTTAACAAATGTAAAATAAATAAAATAAAAGTATGAGAATTTATGAAAGTTTTGCAAAAAATATAATTTAGGGTTCATGTACATTATAATATATTGTAATATTTCTGGAAAAACTATGAATGCACTAACTAGTATCACTATAAAGAATATTTCATACGGATAACATTGCTATTTGTGTAATTTTAATAGCTTTTACTGTTCACAAAATATTTATTTTTGTTTATCTTATGTTTTTTAAGTTTATTTTTCAGAAAATGCTCAGGAATGCAAGCTGTGTGTATGTTGTTAGAGGTGTGACATTTCACACTCACCACTTGACCTAACACCGTATTCATGGGTGACTTTAATTACCCTGCTATTAACTGGAAATAATATGAGACCAAACGTGCAGGCACAGAGATTCCTGGATTTTGTAAACACAAACTCCTTGGAACAGACTATGAGCACACCAGCCAGGGGCGCAAGCATACTGGCTCTGGTCCTCACTAACATGGGAGAATGCTGCACACCCCATAGTGTAATGTCTTCTCTGGTAAGTAAAGTCAGACCACAAAAACGTTTCCTTTGAAGTAAAATTAAAACCCAGAACATCAGCTAAACGTGGAATGTTCAGGAACTACTCCAAGGCTAACTTCCGACTATTAAGTGATAACCTGACAAAATTTCAAGCCCCCCATACTCTGAGAACACAGCTGCCTACGTGAAATTGTTCACATAAACCATATACAGGCATGTTAATAGCTGCAAAGATGCAGCTGTACCCACCAGGAATAAATACAGAACTAATTAAAAAAAACAACCCACCCTGGTGGGATCACAACATCAACACGCTGTATAAAAAGAAGGAAGAAAATCATGGCAAAAATTAGGAATTGTAGCATCCAGCAGGATAAAACTGCTCTCATCAAATTAAACAAACAGATTAGAAGACAAAGTCTACTAAAGTCAAATTCAATGTTAATTTGGCCTCCTAAGCTAAGGACAGCCACAAGGTATGTTTTAGCTATGTCCGCAACTTTAAAGGCAACACACACTTGTGTGCAGAGTTCATTGTTAATGGAGCTATCTATACTGAGCCAGAAAATATAGCAAACCATTCTGGCAGACAAATTGTTCTCTAACTTTAATCCTTTCTCCCCCTCAACCTCCCCCCAGGAAATACCGTCAAATATAACTTTCCCTACTATCAACAGGAAATAGGCCCTCAATGCTCTCTCTAAGACCAAGAACATTGCATCAGTGAGCTCTGACAATATCCCAGGGTGCCTCTGAAATATCATGAAACATGACCTATCAAGCCCACTAGAATCACTATTAGTCACTATTTAATTGTAGTCTTCAAACATGCTTCACGCCTTACGAATGGTGAACAGTAACTGTCATCCCTTTGCAAAAAGGCAGGCCATCTACAGACCCACAAGTCTCACTAGTCTCATATGCAAAGTCATGGAAAGAATTATTTGGAAATGACCGAAATTGATATAGAAAACCTCCAGACATTGGATGCAACCCAGTATGATTTCATCAAGGGCAGTCATGCCTATTCAATCTGGTGGACTTCTTTGAGAAGGTCACCAAAGCAATGGACAAGGGCAAAATGGTTGAATCTGCCTACATTGATCTGACCAAGGCATTTGACACAATACCCCACTGTGGCATTGTTGACACACTCAAGAAGTTATGTATAAATGCCTATATCAACTGGTGGGTAGCCAGCTGACTCACAGACAGGACCCAAGAAGTCAGAACTGGGGAGTCTACCTCTACAAAGAGACTAGTCAAAAGCAGAGTCCCTCAGGGATCTGTCCTGGGACCACTTATTTTTGGCATCTACTTCTCTGAAATCAAGGCCAATGTCAATGGCCTTTGCTGACCAAATTATTAGATGATTGTAAATTAGGAGCACTAATAGAGTCCACCAACAGCACCAACACCAATGTTCTTCATGAAGGGCTGACACAGACAAATAACTTGTGTCAGAGCCATGGACTAAAACTAAATGCCAAGAAATGCATAATAGTATCCTTTGGGAAGTCACTTACCCTTGGTAACCATCATATTGACAACACATACCTAAGTGTTGACCCAATTGTCAAGGACTTGAGAACCCACATAGAGAGTAATCTAGTCTTTGATCATCACTTGTCTATAGTACTAAGGAAATTGTTGTGTGTTGTGCAAGTTATAAACAAAGGTATGGCACCTAGGTACAAGGAGGTCATTGTTCCACTGTTTTCAGCATTCATCGGACCCATCATTGAGTACAAAGCTCCCTTTGGTATATACCTAACCAGGCACATCCAACAATTGAAACATCTACTAATAGGTCCTCACTAATAGAATAGAGAGAAAAAGTAACATGTCTTGTGCAGACCACTTCAAAGCCCTATCCCTGTACTCTGTCTCCTACAAGCCGCTGAGGGGACATCTATGTCTGATAAGGCATTGTTGGACCCCCTTGATGGACCTGCTGCATATCTTCAAAACAAACAGCACCTAAATTACCCATTCTAAAAACGTAAACCTTGCCTGTGATATAAATAGAACCAGCTGGAGAAATAGGTATGTATCCCAGAGACTACCCCTTCTCTGAAACAGGCTTTCTAACCGTATGAAGAAGAGCTCCTTCCTAATCCAATTCAAGTGTATCTTGGTATATTGGAAGGGGAACAGAAAATCCATCCCTGGATTGGCACCTATGTTTCTAATGGGCACAGGCAGCCTACAAATGGTTCACCTTCCAGGCCTCTACTTGTAAATGTTTCATGCCTCACACCCCTGTTACACTTATCAAGGGTACCTGAACTTGTCATAGATTTGGGATGCATGGCAAGGCTTAAAAAGGCCCTTGTGGTCATTAGCCTGGTATACACCTATAAATAGCTCCTTCACAGGCAATTAACAACTGCAAAACATGGCGGATAACCAAAACAATATCATGTATGAGCACATATCTTTATCTGAGTCAGTGCCACATTTGTGGACATTTTTCAGGGTATGTATTCTGCTGCTTAACATGATGCATACTTAAATACTACCTGTACAATGTCCACCTACAAATGTGCAGGAAGTTTACACCAGACAAATAACACATGAAAATGCTTTTATTTGTTAATATTCCACCCAGAAATAACCACTGATGATGTAAACTATTATCATAACTGAAAATGTTATAAACTGCTGTTACTTGTTACTGAAATTGTGATAAACTGTTTCTCTGCCCTGTGACCAAGGCTGTGGCTGAAAAAAGGTCCCTGGACCAGTCAACCATCCACTTATCAAGTAAATGAATAAATAAGTGAGTTTTACCTCAATCCACTTATCAAGTATAACAAAGTCTAGATATATATATATATATATATATATATATATATATATATATATATATATATATATATATATATATATATATATATGTAGGAGCCGTTTATAATTTCAAAATACTGAAATGTCGAATTTCAGTATCTCGAGACTATAAACCCAAATGTTTAAAATAGCGAAAGTTCATAATCGCGAATTTGAATATCTCAGATTCGCAGTTATGACCTTACGCTACGTGATGCCCGGGATTGTGTGTTTATGGTGTGTGGTGCCGTGTGTGGATCTAGGTGTTTTGTCAGGTAAGCGAGTGTTTTGTTAGGGATTTGAGTGGGGGTTAGAGTGTGTTTGAGTGTGATATGTTTAATGTGTGTGTGAGGGACTGGAGAATGTGCATGTGTGAGTTTGCTTTTGTTTCTTGTTTGTGTGATCTCGGAGTTAGTATATATAAGTAGGGGGGGGTGTGCAGGGAGGCTTGCTTATGTGTGTATGAGTTGAGTATGTGTGTAGTTTTTGTTTGTTTATGTTGTGATGTGGGTGTTGTAGTGTATGCATGGTGTAGTGTATGCGGTTTGTTTGGTGCTTTGAATTTCGTGGTTTTGGGCTCGGGGATTTGTAGTTTCGGTATTTTTTGGATTCGGTTTCATAGTTTTGAGATACTGAAATTCAATGTTTTAGTATTTCGAGATTATGAAATGAATCTATAAAATATATAGATATAGACATAGATCATGACTGCATTCAAAGTATTACACTGTCATCAGTGGAGTGTTGGAAAGTTAATGCTATCGTAACATACACACATATGTATGTACATATATACGTACATACATAAATATATATATTTTTCATGGCTGTATACTGAGCCTATTGATGAAATCAAATTATATTTTCATAGTTTAATCAAATGTTTGTATCTCCTTAACCATTAAGTGTTACTTGAAATATAAATCATAAACTGTCCAGCTATGAACCCAAGTACAATCTTTTTAAATTAGATAACACTAACGCTTGTTACTTAGGACTGCCCTTCTTTTTAAAGAAATAACAGCTAGCCTTGGCTAATGTTCTTGGACAAATTACTGCACAATAAATAAATAAAAAATAAAATGCCTCTCGGCCTGCTAAGGCAACAGCTAGATCTCTTGAACATACTGGTGCTTTGATGGAGGAAATGACCCAAGTTCTATAGGAACTTTTTATTTATTTTTATTTATTTATTTTACATTTGTTAACCGGGCTAGTCTAACTGGATATATGTCCATTTTCAGTAGAGGCCCGGGGAGAAAAGCTCCTCACATAAATCAATTACAATGAGACATATAATAAAAGTACAGTAAGGATATACCTTTTGTAATAAGAGTCACAATAACAAATAACAACAACAACAACAAATAGCTAAGGCATGCTAATAAAAAGTATACTAGGTCATTTGAAGCGTCACAAATAAAAAAGCTAAGGATTAGCAAATTTGAATGAGAATGAGATGACTGAGCAATAGTAATGAGGGGCACAGCAGGGAGAGGTGCTTCCCTGTATAGGAGGACAGCATTCCAACCTTAACAGCTGACTGTTGGCTATCTGTGGCCAGGAGAGTAGCAGGTTTGCCAGGGCAAGCAGCTTCCTATGATCCTTCCACCACTTCTTTCTAATGCCTGACCCTGACACCACCAAGATACTGTTTTATGACCTTTGATTTATCCATCTTAGCTCCTCTGTGCTGGTCCTGCGGTTTAGGCTGCTTGTTTTCACCTCCCGCTCTGCAAAAACAAAAAGCTAAACAACTGTGAAAGGCCACACAGACAGGAGGACAAAGACAGGATGCAGAAAGGAGAAGAAAAACACAAGCAGACAAGGAAAGGAATGTTTGAAAAGTATTATAATGTTCAAGGCTGTTCTGAAAAAGAATCGTGAATGTGGTAAGGGAAGCAAGAAAGACACTGCCTGCATTTAAATTGCTGGAACCTGTGTTCTGAGAGGCTGCCTTACAGACTATCTGCAAATATACAGACTGACAGCTAAGAGGAGGAGGATTCAACAAGAGGAGGTTGGAGCCACTGATGGATACATCAGTTATATAAAAACCACATCTAACATCATTCAACCATTCATCCAGTGTCTGTGGCGAAGAAGTGAAGGCCGTCGTCAATTTAATAAGGTACAAGCAATCAACCAACTAGGCCCATTTGTGACATTTATTGAACATATACCATGTTTGCTTTGGGGCTATCTGGTAGTAACTGTTGTACCTTTTGCTGGATGTCTTTCAGAGGGGTGAAGAAGCGAAGGCTATCATTTGTTTATTGAGATTGGACTTATTATATCCACAGAGACTTTGTTTAGTTTTTGTTTTCATGATTCTTTGTGTATTTTTGACTCATATTATTGTGGTGCGTTCTCCTGAGTTGGTTATAAGTTGAGGCTGGCACCAGGTTCGTTAGAAGTTGAAGGGACATATTGATTTAACGTTATTTGGCAGCTAGCGTTTTGTACTTTCTTGAACTAACACAAATGGTTATAAATTACAGGGTTGATGCTGCTCAATGTTGTCTAAGTGGGTTCCTTCTATTATATATGTATGACAACTTTTAAGTGGAAACTGTTAATATAAATAACTTTGGTTTGTTAACCACACCCTCAGTCTTCACTCACACATACCACACCACACCCTTTTCACTAACACCATTAACTGCTCCTCTACCACCCACACAACACCTCCTACTATCACTCACCACTGCTCTCCCACTACAAAAAGTAACATAAAAGGAGAAGGAACAAACTAATACAATGGTTCTCCTACACTTAAAGGAAGCTTTCTATACATTAACTACTTTGGTTCTTCTCTGGTTATCCATCCTTACATCCTACCACACACAACTTCATCTCACCTATCCAACTCAGTGGCAAACAGAAACCACAGCCAATACACTAAAGCTAACACACTTCCCTATATCTCCATTTGACCTTACACCAACTCAAATCCATCCCTATGTTAATTATAAACCAACAAACAAAATTAACCCCTACTTATCCCAGAAACAAAATAAAATACTACAAAAACTACTTAAGCTCTACCTATACCTAACTCTAAAACTCTCTTGCTGTGGAGACATACACCCCAATCCAGGACCCATTACTTCACTCCACCCAGACCTAACCCAACCAAATCCTCTTTATAACAGACCAACCTCCTCTCTTCTGCTCTTAAACATTAATATACGAAGTATACTCAACAAAGTTCAGGACCTCCATGCACTATTGGTATTATACAAACCAGATTTAGCCATACTTACAGAAACTTGGCTTAGACAAGAACACCATGATATTTGAGATAACACCCCCTGGTTACAATATTATACGGAAGGATAGGCAATGGAAAAAAGGAGGAGGTGTAGCCATTCTGTTTCAAAATAATCTCATAGTAGAACAGCTTAACTACAACTCCCAAGATGTCAATGTCATAGAACCCATTCTTGCTAAATTAAAACTAAACTCTAGCAAACACATAGTCATAGCAGGTGCCTATATCCTCCCAGGAAACAATACTGACACTATGGAGAACCTGCTACACTGGATTAATATCTCCCATCCTCATGAGACCATACTCCTAGGGGATTTTAATATTGATTGGTCTGACCATACCAAGTATAATCCCTCTACCCACATTAACCTACATGGGTTTACCCAAGTCATAGATACCCCCACAAGAGTTGATAAGAAAACCAAACGACAATGCATCTTAGATTAGATACTTCTGTCTGATCACACCTTGGCAAACCAAGCAGGCTGCCTACCTGACAATTTAGGTGACCACCAACCAACCTACCTTATTAGAAATAAATCCCAACACTATAACCAACCCGTCCTCAGAATAGTTCACAACAAAAAAAAACCTCAAAACCAAGGACCTAAACAACGAACTAAAACACTGTGACTGGTCTCCCCTTAAACACCTACCCCTAGATGAGGCAGTAGACTACTTTAATTCAACCTTTCTCAAAATCCTAAACCGCCATGCACCAGCCCATACCATCAGAGTTAAAACTAGCTATGCCCCTTGGCTAACAAAAGAAACCAGAACCATAATGAAAGATAGAGATAGAGCCTGGGCTCAATTTCATAAACTTAAAACCACTACCACAAAACAAATCTTCTTAGCACTCCGGAACAAGACCAAAAAACTTACAAAACTCGATAAAACCAATTACTATAAAACCTTGCAAGACAAACACACACACAACCCTCAGAAATTCTGGTCCTCAATAAACAGATTAATGCACTCAGGTAAAAACAGCACTCCCACACCCATATTTCCAACCGATGCTGAGGACATCCCTACCCAATTCAACAAATTCTTCACCGAAACAGTCCTAGCCTTATCCAGCACCCTAAATAGCACCACCATTCCCACTCCTTCACCAACCCCTACTACCCCTATTACACAACAACCTCACCCCAGCTTCTCCTTCTCCCCAGCACCCACACAACTCATTACTAAACTCCTCAAGAAATTGAAACCTACCACACTGGCTGCTGATAAACTTCCTGCTGATTTCCTTCAACTATCAGCTGATACCATATCTTACCCTGTGTCTATCCTCATTAACAGATCCATATCTGAATCTAAAGGACCTAACCTCTGGAAAATATCTCATATTATTCCACTCCACAAAGGTGGAAACTCTCTTGAGCTCACCAACTACCAGCCAATTGCAATTTTATCACCCCTATCAAAAATACTGGGTGTGGGAGTGCTGGAGGTCCTCATCCCGCCCCCACCTGAAATAAAAAAGACCACAGTGAAAAATTTCTCAAAAGCCGACTTCACACTTCTAAAAACTAGTGTGGTCTCCTTTAAGGCCCCTGAGCCAGTGGTAAACATTACTCAAACCGCTGAATCACTTACAAATGCCTTCTACCAGCACCTACAGGACTGCATGGATCAGGCAATCCCAAACAAAACTAAGACTCTTTGTACCAAAGGCAAGCGTCCAGTCTGGTGGACCCCAGCCATAAACAAGCTCTACAACAAAAGGAGGAAGCTACTACAAGATAGAGCAAAATCCTTGAAAGGTAAGACACCTTTGATCATTATAAGTAAAAAACTAAGAGCTCTCATAAAATTATCCAAGGCAAATTTTGAGAGAAAAATCGCCAAGAACTCAAAAGACAATCATAAGGCCTTCTTTAGCTATGTTAGAAACCTAGGAGGAAACTCCCAGATATGCTCAGAATTAGTTCAAAATGATGTGAAGATTACTGAACCTACACACATTGCCAACATACTGGCTGACAGGTTCAGTGCAAACGTCTCCCCCCCCAAAAGGAGAGATATCTATACCAGAGGATTGTAGCCCCCCAAACATCTCCAACGCCCAGGTGAGAACTGCTCTCTCCAAGGCAAAAAACACAGCATCCATGGGACCGGATGGTGTCCCCGGCTGTGTGCTCCATGAACTCAATGAGGAATTAAACCCGCAGTTAGAACAGCTGTTTAATCTTAGCCTCACCTCAGGATACGTACCCAAGGAGTGGCGCACAGCGACTGTGGTCCCACTTCACAAGGGTGGTGCCTCCACCGACCCTGGAAATTACCGTCCCATTAGCTTGACAAGCCTTATCTGCAAAGCCATGGAGAGGATCATAATGGAACTCATAAATAAAGACATAGGAAACTTGCAGACTTTGGATCCAACCCAGTTTGGCTTTGTCAAAGGCAGATCATGCCTTTTAAACTTGGTTGACTTTTTCGAGACAGTCACCAAGGCCATTGATGAGGGAAAGGCAGTCCATACAGCCTACCTCGACCTGGCAAAGGCCTTGACACAATACCCCACTCAGGTATCATCGAAAAACTCATCAGCTTGAATGTAAACCCATACATCACAAGATGGGTTGCAAACTGGCTAAGTGACAGAACCCACAGGGTCAGAGTTGCTGGAGCCATGTCAGACTCAAAGCCTGTCACAAGTGGTGTCCCACAGGGCTCAGTCCTGGGTCCACTCTTGTTCGGCATTTACTTTTCTGAAGTACAAGCAAACACAGGAGGGTTATGGCTGACAAAGTTTGCAGATGACTGCAAACTGGGCGCCATAGTCGAAAACACATCTGACACAGATATCCTTCAGAAGGGCCTCACAGAAACGGATAACTGGTGCCAGAGCCATGGCCTAAAGTTAAACGCCAAGAAATGCATAGTCATACCCTTCGGGAAAAACAAGATTACCCCTAGCTACCATATAGGTGGCAATCCACTGAGCACAGAAGAAGTCATCAGGGATCTGGGGACCCAAGTTGACAGTAGCCTTTCGTTTGACACTCATGTTGCTAAAGTAGTTAGGAAAACCTTCTACATTGCCCACCTGATCATGAAGGGATTCACATCTAGATCAAGGGAGGTCATCGTCCCCCTGTACTCATCACTCATTAGACCTATGATTGAGTACAATGCCCCATTCGGAATGTATCTGACCCGACACCTGCAGCAGCTGGAAAGGCCCCAAAAGTTCCTCACCAAAAGGATAAAGGGTCTCAAAATATGTCTTATGCTGCCCGACTGAAAGAACTCCAGCTCTATTCAGTCTCATACCGCTTGCTCAGAGGTGACCTGTGCCTGACATATAAGGCCATGTCAAACCCTGATTTGATGAATATGCTTCACCTCAAAAAATCTAGATCCCTCAGAACCACAAGGGCGGGAGACTTAAACCTTGACACGGTTATTAATAGAACGTGCTGGAGGGACAGATTCATCACCCAGAGACTCCCTATGCTGTGGAACAAAATCCTGGTACATGTGAGGCAGAGCACCTCGCTGGCCTTGTTCAAGAGGAATCTTGACCAATGGATGGAAGATCGCAGATATACCCCAGGGATTACTTCAGTGTCACTGCTTGACAGAGGCACAGCAAAATAATAGGCATAGTTTTATTCAAACTAAAGGGGTGGCGAAAGCCACATAACTATGGGCTAGGCTTATAAATGCCCTTGGGCAGATAGCCTAGTATGAACCTATGAACCTATGAACCTATACTTGAAAGAGTAGTACATACACAACTAATGCAATACCTTCTAGAAAATAACCTTATATCAGCATCACAACAAGGATTTCATCCCTCCCATAGTACCACAACAGCCCTATTATCCTATACCAACATAATCAACACCCACAGAAACAACAGACTTTTTGTATCCTCTATTTTCTTAGACTTATCCAAGGCCTTTGACATGGTCAACCATAGTATGCTTCTCAAAACTCTATCTACCCTCACCCTAAACTCCCTCACTATATCATGGTTCAGCAGCTATTTATCAAGCCGACAGCAAGCAGTTCTATGGCAGGACTAACTATCCTCCCTTCTACCTGTATCTATTGCAGTCCCTCAAGGCTCCATTCTTGGTCCCTTACTATTCTCCATATTTACAAATCAGATAGCTGCTTCCTCTCCTTCTGCCTCTATAGTGCAATATGCTGATGACAATACTATCATTTGTGCTGCCCCTACCCTAAGCAAGCTGCAAACAATAACACAACACAGCTTCACTCTGACTGAAGCATGGTTTTCTGCCATAAAACTTTTACTTAATCCCAAAAAATCAAAACTAATTCTCTTCAGCCCAGGTAGACCCCTGCACTCAATGACTTAATCATTAACTCCAAGGACAATACCTCAATCACCCCAACAGCACACGCTAAACTCCTAGGAGTAGTAATCGATAACAAACTCAAATTTGATATACACATAGCCCAAACAATCAAAAAAGTTCACAAAAAGCTAGGTCTCTTGTATAGGAATAAGCAATTCATGACCAATTATACCAAAGCCACCACTGCCAGAACCCACCTATTATCCACCCTACTGTATGCCTCACCAATCCTGACTAATCTTCGCCACAGCGAACAAAGCAAAATGGCATCTTGCTACAACAAGATTGCCAAATTTGCCACAGGTGCCTCTAATAGAGCCCACCACTGTCTTTCCCTCAAACAGCTCAACTGGCTTGAGCTGCCTCGATTACTTCTTACCACTCAACTCTCCAAAGCCCACAAACTATATTACCTCCCAAATAAAATCCCCCTTTTACAAGACCTAATACAACCCTACACCACCACCCGAGCCTTAAGGTCAACAGACCATAATCACATAAATGCAACATAGGAATGAGGTTGGCAAATCTCTTCTTGCCTGCTCTATAGCAAAAATCTGGAACTCACTTCCAAAACACATAACTTCTACAGGTTCTGCTCCACAATTTAAAAAACTACTCAAAACCCACTACTTTAACAACTGGCTATGCCCATGTGACTCCCCAGGCTAATCCACTACATTTGCAGTGATACAATGATTATTCCAGGGATCACCTAATACTGCCTAAACTCTCTATATTAATTCTTAACTAACAATGTTCTATTCTGTTCGTATCTACTTATTCATCTCTGAAGACAGTTAAACATTTACCTACATACAAGTGGCATGCATCTGGAATACAATAATTGTATCTATACATATATCTGTGAAGCAATGTAAAATATGTTCTTGTATAATATTGTATGCATTTAGGAGAAAGTGTAATTCATAAAATTATTTGTTAGATTGTTTTTCAAGTGGAACTTTTCTCCTCGGGCCTCCACTGAAAATGGACCTGTGTCCTGTCGGACCTTCCCGGTCAACAAATGTAAAATAATAAATGATTATATATGGTATAGTTTCTTCTAACTAATGAAGCTGCCTAATGCATTGCTAGCTGACTGCCTGTTTATAACTCTTAGAATGCTGTTTATTATTTTTGTTGCTCATTGCCAGTTTCAACATTTTACTTACATAATTCCTTCTGTAAATCTTGCATCACATTCAGTATGAATATTAGATTATAACACTATGACCCTAGGTCACCAGTAGAAAAGTATCCTTCAAACAGTGATTTTCATCAGCTCACAAAAATGAAGTAAATGAATAAATTGTGTAAGTTATATGGATTCATAAGGAAATATTTTCTTATTATGTTGACATCATGCCATATCTTCTATTTTTCTATTTAATAGAATATATATTCATATATTCTATTTTTTTTTAAATTATCCCTGTGACCCTTGCTGATTGGCCCCGCTGTAGGCTGCTAGCTTTGTCCGCTGTCCGTGCTGTGTTCTACCCTAACCACTAGAGTCTAGGAAACCTACCCTATAAGGACATCCAATACGGGACTCTGCTAAAGCCCGCTGAGGAGCTTTCAAAAGATAGCCCCCCTCAAGCTTATTTAAAGTCTGTCCGTGCTGCATTCTACCATAACCACTACAGTCTAGGAAACCTACCTTATAAGGACATCCAATATGGGACTCTGCTAAAGCCTGCTGAGGAGCTTTCAAAAGATAGCCCCCCTCAACACTTATTTAAAGTGTATGTAATACTATATTATTGTAACATAAGTACTACAAGTGTTAACACTACCATAGTGCCTGTGCTTTTCCTCGCGCTTGCTAAGTAGCCTACAGCGGTCTATTTCTTGACTCCTTAATTACCCACTAAGCTGTAATTTATATATTCTTGCCACTAGGTGGCACTTCTCAACCACTATAGTATAAAGACCACTTTATTCTTTTTTTCTGTTCTCTCCCGAAACTATCCCCCACTCTCTTAGCACATTTACCCCCACTGGCCTGCTTTGTCCTGTGCATAGTTCAATTACCTTTCTCCCCCCACACTGCCAAACCTTGACTCACCTCTACTGTTCCTACTTCTTCCAAGCTCCCACATTTTAGCTACAGCTGGCTGATTGGTTGCTGCCAGCCACCTTCTCTCCAGCTCTCTTTACACAAATCCCTCCTTTCCAGCTTTACCTCCCTTTCCTGTTACCACTCGCCCTACCCCCTCTTCTTCCTTCTCTTCCTGCCTCTAGTCTTTATAGTGATGCTGCTACCTGTGGCACCATTTTTAAATTATCCCTGTGACCCTTGCTGATCTGCCCTGCCGTAGGCTGCTAGCTTCGTCTGGTAAGTGCTGCACTTCATTCAGGCTTGCTGCCACATGTAAAATTGCTTTCAATCTCTGGTTATACTTTGTTATTAAACTGTTTTCTGCTATGTGTACTGTTTGACTAGGGAATGCTGTGCGAGTGGGTTACAGAGCAGTTGTTTGTAATGTTCTGAACGCTCGCCAACACAATCCCTTTGAATTGAACCAGGACTATATATATTGATTTATAAGACCATAGTGTGGTCTGGAAGTACTTTTGCTGCAGACCGATGCATCCCTCATAATGTTTGCTGACCTACCTCGACTCCGTATTTAAATTAATACACTTATTTGACTGAGCCGTAGTGTACACGGCATATAACCCACTCAGAAAGCCTGTTCCCTGCCTTCACACACACACACACACACACACACACATATATATATATATATATATATATATATATATATATATATATATTGTATTTGCACTGTTGTTTATGGGTTTTTCTTACTTATCTGAAGGGAATTCAATGGGAAATGTAGTGCGTTCCTGCTAATGATATCGCTACAGTCTATGAACACAGTCTAATGATTTCCACCGTGTCCACCAATAGCTAATTACATTAACAGGATTGGTTTAATGAGACACACTCACTGAATCTGTTACTTGCTTAGCTATTTTAGAAGCTTAGGTATATTAGAAGCTATTTCACCCAATATTGTGTACTTTGTTTGCTCCTAACCAATGTATTCTGAAAACTGAGTGTTAATTGCATCATGGTGAAGGTTTATATGCTATGTATATATGGTATTTCCCTGTAGAACTCACGTTAAAACCCAGTAACAGCCTGTATATGTTTCACATTTAATAACAGCTAGGAGTGTTTTTTTTTTCCTTGAATAAGCGACCTGGTAACTGTATTACTAGTTGGAATAGCTGCCTGTATTTTGTCTTACTACAACAACTGCTATGAATGCATTTTAGCTCTGCAATCTGTACTTGCAGTGATATAACAGGTTGCATAAACCACTCTACATATGGTGTTTTGTTAAGACTCTACTGCCACTTTTTCCCTTCTTTCCCTACACTCCCTGTTCTCACTGCTAAAGCCCTCTGTGTGTAATTATATAGCCCCTATTCAGTTAATGCTTATGTTGTTCTGCTCTTTTTCCCTACAGCTGTCCTTGCTGCGTTCTACCCTAACCAATACAGTCTGGGAAACCTACCCTATAAGGACATCCAATATGGGACTCTGCTAAAGCCTGCTGATGAGCTTTCAAAAGATAATCCCCCCCTCAAGACTTCTTTAAAGTGTATGTACTACTATATCATTGTAACATAACTGCTACAAGTGTTAACACTACTGTAGTGCCTGTGCTTTTCCTCGCGCTTGCTAAGCAGCCTAGAACGGTCTATTTCTTTACCCCTAAATTACCCACTAAGCTGTAATTTATATACTCTTGCTGCTAGGTGGCACTGCTCAACCACTATAGTATAAAGATCTCTTCCTCCAAGCTCCCACATTTCAGCTACAGCTGGCTGATTGGCTTCTGCCAGCCACCTTCTCTCCAGATCTTCCCGTTCTGTTCCCCCTATGGGCTCACTCCGCTCCCTTACCCTGCCCCCAATTCACACCCGTCCCCACTACTCCTACATTTATTTGAACACCAAACCCCTCCCTCTCTCAACCAACCAATTATCTCCACTCTGCAACCCCCCCCCTTTCTAACTTCACTCTGTAATCCTTCCCCTCTTTAACTCCATCTGCCAATCACAATCACCCCAACCCCACCCATCAAAGTCCCTATAAACTTCTACTCTACTTCATCTATATACTTATACAATCTGCCCTACTCATTTTATACTGCTAAAATACACATACACACCTCTACCATGACTTGTCTTCTACCCCAAACATTTCTCACCCCATCTATCTGCATTCTATTCTTACTCCCTTTATACCATGCTACCTCCTACTCCTATAACCAACTCCACCCCTCCTTCCTGTCCCACCTCCACACTCCCAACCCCCTTCCTCATCCTACTAAAACACATTTCCACAACATACCCGCCTCCCTAGTTCAACCCAACCCACTCCACTACTTCAAATTAAAACTTGTCCCCCTCTCTACTAAATACTACAAACCTAACCTAATTCTCTACTGTCCACAAATATTACAGACCAAATAAAAAATGTTACTACCCTTCCTCAACTATCTCTGTTTAGCAGGGGACATACACCAGAATCCTGGACCAAATACTTCCTCTAGTCCCAATCCACCCGTCACAAGTAATAAAACCAACCATAAATACCTCAAATTCTTCACCACGAATGCCCAAAGTCTAAGAAATAAAGTAGCCCACTTTCATACTTGGCTTAACTACAACCTACCCAACATAGCAGCCATCTCAGAAACCTGGTTAAAACCTTATATTTGTGAATCTGAAATCCTCCCTCCTGGACTCCAATCTGTCAGACATAACATAAATAGAAAAGGGGGTGGGGTAGCCTTAATCTACTCTAACTTGCTTTCCATCTCTCCCTACCCCAATCCTATCCCTCCATTCAACAATGCAGAACTAGTAATAGGCCTACTAAAAATAAATAACCACAAAAGCATTTGTGTCATTGCCCTCTACATCCCCCCTGGTAATAACACCATTACTCTTGAAGAAATCCTCCTCTGGACCTCTACCAATATTAAACTAGAGACCTTCATACTTGGAGATGTAAATATTGACTGGAATAAAATCAACAACCCAAATCCCACCATATCCATCAATTTATATAAGTATACCCAACTAACTAACTCCATTACCAGACCCAACAAAACAAATCCCCCATGTACCACTCTAGACTGGATCCTAGTATCCGACCATAATAATGTTATAAACTCTGACATTATACCTGACCCTATAGGAGACCGCTTTCCAGCTTTCATCCACAGAGCTATCCACTCCACTCCTCACCTACACCAATATACTCACACACGTAACCTCACAAACTTTAACCCCACTACTTTCTCTGATGCCTTAAGACAAACTGGAACCCCCTAAAAACTCTACCACTAGACAATGGTGTAGAATTCTTCAACTCAACCTTCTTAAACATCCTCAACTTCCTAGCTCCACCAAGAACAAAAAGGGTAAAAACCAAGACCACCCCCATGGTTAACCAAAGACACCAAAAAACTTATGCTGCAAAGAGATAAATCCTGGAAAACATACCATCAAAATAAGCAGCCAGAAGCTCTTCTTAAATATAAACAACTCCACAACCTCGTGAAAAAACAAATCATCAGAGATAAAATGTCCTACTATATTAAAATCCAGTCTAACCAATCAAAAAATCCTAAACATTTCTGGAATTCCATTAATTCTCTTCTCAACCCAGGCACCAAAAGCAACCCCTACCCTGACTCCAGCAAATCTGATCCTGAAATAGCCTCCCTATTCAACTTCTTCTTCACCACCTCCATAGCAGAGCTGACCAAGACCTTTCCTAACAACAACCCTTCTCTTCAACCTATCCACTCTTCCACACCCCCTACACAACCCTCTGTGCTCAATCTCCCTCCAATATTTTAACTTAAACACATCTCAACCTCCCACATAAAAAATTACTCTCTAAATTAAAACCATGCTCCAATGCCCCTGACAATATCCCATCTTCTTTCCTAAAAATAGCCGCAGATGGTATCGCCGTCCCCATCAGCATCTTGATCAATAGATCTATGCAGGAATCTTATGTGTCCAAATTATGGCGTGCTGCCTTTATCCTACCTCTCCATAAAGGAGGCAAAAACAATAGTATCTCTAACAACCACCCCATAGCTACCCTCTCCCCAATCTCAAAACACCTGGAAAAATGCATCCACATTCAGCTTATGCCATTCCTAACCAATCACCAACTAATTACTCCAACCCAACACAGTTTCTGACCTGGCCATAGTACTATCACTGCCCTTCTCTCTTTCTTAGACACAGTAAATCTTGCCCGTGACTCTGGAAAAATAGTTTCTACAGTTCTACTTGATCTGTCCAAGGCATTCAATACTATCTCCCACACCCACCTCTTGAACCACCTTTCTAGCCTTCATCTCTTCTAGAATACCTTATCCTGATTCTCAAGCTACTTCTCTGACAGGTCTCTAGCCATGAAGTGGGGGAAAGGCACCTCAATCTTCCTTCCTACCCTCACTGTGGTACCCCAAAGATCCATTCCATTCTTGGTCAAATGCTGTTCAACATCTTTATTAATGATTTCCACAAAGCCATACCCAATACCAAAATCGTACAATATGCAGATGATTCAACTTTAGTCTGCTGCGCATCTAACCTCTCAGAGCTTCAAACTGTGACACAAACTGCTTTCTCCTCCACTGAAAATTGGATGCTCCAAAATCATCTCTCGCTAAATGCCAAAAAATCCAAAATTCTATTATTCTCTCCCTCAAAAGCTTCCCCTCTTGATAAAAACTCATTGCAAATTATTAGCAAAAACAACTCTCCTATAGAGGTTGTTCCCTTCACTAAATTACTTGGGGTAACTATTGATGAACACCTAAAATTTGACATTCACATCCAGCAAAACATTAAGAAAACCCATGTAAAACTTGGTATGCTATACAGAAACATCCACTTTCTTTCACTTCCCACTAGACAAACTCTTGCCACTACCTACCTACTCCCCTCACTATTGTATGGCGCTCCTCTACTAACAAACATATCTTCCTCTCTTTCCTCTAAAATGGAAGTCTGCTATAATAAGATTTCTAAATTTGCCACCAAAGCCAAATCCTCCTCTCATCATTGTACTGCCCTTCATTTGTTAAATTGGCTTGAACTCTCCAACCATCTAGACTATCTCCAAATTACTACAGCCCACAGACTAATGTTTCAACCTACTAAGTGCTTGGTACTAACCAACATCCTCCAACCTTACTCGCCACAGAGAACGCTAAGATCGACTCACCAAAACCTAATCACTGTCCGCAAACCCAATCGTCCTGCTGGTCAGCTTTTGCTATACTTTTCCTTAGCTAAAAAATGGAATTTTCTTCCATCCTCACTAAGGACTTGTGAAAACTTTGAAACCTTTAAAACATTGCCTCACTCCTACCTTTCCTCTAACAGGAAATACAACTGTACTCTCCCCACCTAGCCTAATAATCTGTCCACCCTTAAACTCCTGTCTAACTCAGAGCATAACCTATCCTAACTTAAATGTAAATATTGTAAATGTTACAACTGTACAACTTATAAATAACCTTTACCACATTTTTCTCCCTTTTCCTTCCTAATCTTTTCCCCCCTCACAATTAACTTTCCACTGCCATCCTAAATATTTAGACACAATATAATCAAGGAATTTATTCCTGTTCTCTTGCATAAAATAAAATTGTAATCATGTTTTCTCTACTATGATTGTATCTATAATGCCATCTAAATATTTTGATACTATGTAACCTATGAACTTATTCCTGTTTTCTAGCACAAAATGAAATTTTATTAGTGTTTTTCTTTACTATGATTGTATCTATAAATTCACTATGTAATGCGGAGCCTTTCTCCCCGGGCCTCCACTGAAAACAGGCTCCCTGAGCCCAGTGGACCTCCCCGGTCATCAAACTGGAAATAAATAAATAATAAATAAATAAATATCTGAGCCCAAAATGTAGAAGGTGAGGGTGGTGAAGATGTTGAAAAAACATTCCTCACCACCACCAGTACTAACCCAGACAGTACGGGGAAATGGGGTGATAATTTTGTCAATGAGGCTGTATGCTGAGAGGGATAATAATGATTGAGGGTCTCAAGCCTTTCTGTGTTGGAGGGAAGCCTTCTAGCTTATCAGTGGGAGTGGTAAGCACTAGACAGCCTATCTGCCACAAGAGTGGTTTCTGGCCCAGAAATTGTAGTTTATTGGCTGTTTGGCAGTTTTTCCATCTTTTTCAACTTTCTGGTTTAAAAGCCTGCATTTGCGCTTGTTTCCCACCTTTCCTGTAACTATTCTAGTCCAGATACAGAATTGCTGTATCCAGGACTGTTTGTAAGCTTCTGAGCCCCCCAAGCCTTTCTGTGTTGGAGGGAAGCCTTCTAGCTTATCAGTGGGAGTGGTAAGCACTAGGTAGCCTATCTACCACAAGAGTGGTTTCTGACCCAGAAATTGTAGTTTATTAGCCGTTTGGGCAGTTTTTCCATTTCTTTCAACCTTCTGGTTTAAAATCCCGCACTTGTACTCATTTCTTACCTTTCCTGTAACTAGTCTAGTCCAGATACAGATTTGCTGTATCCAGGACTGTTTGTAAGCTTCTGATACCCCCCCCCCAAGCCTTTCTGTGTTGGAGGGAAGCCTTCTAGCCTATCAATGGGAGTGGTAAGCACTAGGTAGCCTGTCTACCACAAGAGTGGTTTCTCCCATAGAAATTGTAGTTTATTGGCCGTTTGGGCAGTTTTTCCATCTCTTTCAACTTTCTGGTTTAAAAGCCTGCATTTGCGCTTATTTCCCACCTTTCCTGTAACTAATCTAGTCTAGATACAGATTTGCTGTATCCAGGACTGTTTGTAAGCTTCTGAACCCCCCAAGCCTTTCTGTGTTGGAGGGGAAGCATTCTACTGTATCATTAGGAGTGGTAAGCACTAGGTAGCCTATCTACCACAAGATCCAGGTATGTAGTTTTAGCACTTGAATGTGCTTATTTGTGCTTAGCACTTGTTCAGAACTTATTTTCAGCACTAAATAAGCTACAAATTACTACAGCACTCAACCTTCCTCTTTACCTAGAGGAAGATAGTTTTTGTACTTACTTTCCTCACTTGCTTAGAGAAAAACAGCTCTTATACTGACTTTCCTCACTTGTCTAGAAGAAAGTAGTTTTTTATTCAGGCATGTCCAAGGGTCAACTCCCAGTGTTCTCTCCTGTCTATCTGATGAATCTGGGCATCTTGGGGCAATGGAGCAATTGCCTCATGTGCACAGACAACCCTCTCCTCCTACCATCCAACACCACAACCTGTGAGAGATGCACTTATCTAGACAAACTGGAGGTAAAGCTCTTTCCAACCAAGACTGAACTTGACAGTCAAGAGGAGAAGGTAAACACTTGTACCACAACACACTCATCACATAGTCCCATTAAACCTACACCACCAAAATCCACATATAGAAACACAAAACCATTCGCAGAGGCTATCAATAATAATCTGCTCAAGCAACAGAGACCTCCAAAGCAGAAACGCAAGCAACCTCCACCCCCAACACAACCCAAATGACACATAGTCCACAGACTCAATGTGCCAATAAACCACAACCCATAAGGCAAACCTACGTACCCAACACACTAGTCAAAGGTGATGCTATAGTCAGGCACACTGATGTCCCACTCACCAAGCTAAACAAGGAGAAGATTACTGTCAGCTGCCTGTCAGGTGCCAGGATCTGCCACATAACCCACGCAATCAGGTCACTCCACAACAAGTACAAATATGACTCTGTATTGTCCATGTTGGTGTGAATGATCTGAGACATATCTCCCTAGACTACATGAAAAGAGGCATGGAAGAGCTCTCCGATTTTGTAGCCCAGGTAGGTATGACCTAGCCCTGAGTAGCATCCTGCCATCGCCCAGAATGATACCGCAGTACATGGAAAAAATTAATGACTTCAACAATTGGCTAAGCTGCTGGTGTCATTCTAAGCAGATCCAGTATCTGTCTGCCTGGGATAACATGGTCGACAGACCACGATGCTTTGCCAGAGATGGCCTGCACCTGTCACCCCTAGGATTCCGGATACTGGCTAAGGCTCTCACCGCCCCTATAGTGCCTTTTTTAGGCAAGGTTCAAATGACAAATTCACCACCGTAATAGGAACAGGCAAGCAAAAACTGAGGGTAATGCTACTCAATGCTAGAAGTCTAAATCTCAAAATGCACTCACTCGAGGCACTCCTTAAAATGGAGAACATCGATATCTGTGCAGTGACTGAGACCTGGTTCAAGGCTCTAGACAGCACCACTGCATTACCAGGTTATAATTCATACCACATTTTTCGGCCATCTAACCTGGACCAGAACACCAAAGGCGGAGGTGTGTCCATATTCATTAAGGATAGCCACACCTCCAGGCTAGTTGCGCAGCATAATGCATCCAAGGTTATCCAAGTGCAACTAACTCTGGGCAAAATTGCAATCCAAATTATAGCTTGCTACAGATCTCCCACCATGCCCCAGGATTCCCACTCATCTTTTCTTGATATACTGGAAAATATTAGGGCTCAACCAAACACCCTAATAATGCGTGATTTCAACTACCTCACCATTAACTGGGAAAACTACTCATGTACCAACTCCTTCGCTCAACACTTTCTGGAATTCATAAATTCCAATGCCCTGGATCAACTTATCCACATCCCCACCAGGGGCAACAATATCCTAGACCTAGTCATTACCAACATGAGTGACCAGTGTTCCACACCTGAAATCAACTCTTCTTTGGTCAGATTTGACCATAAGCTAATCACCCTAGATATCCACATCCCGCCCCCACCCACCATTAAGGAAACCACGGTAAAAAATTTCATCCAAAGCCAACTTCATGCTTTTTAAGACAGAAGTGGCGAACTTCATGACATTCATGCAGATGGACAATAGTTACAACTGCTGAACCCTACACAAATGCATTCTATAAGCACTTACACGAGTGCATGGATCATGCTATCCCAAACAGAACCAAGACGCTATCATCCAAAAAAAGGAAGCTAATCTGGTGGTCCCCTGCCAGAAACAAACTCTACAACAGAAGGAAGAAACTGTTGTAAAAGAATGTAAAATCCCATGAGTGGAGGAGCTCCCTGGTAAGCCTCAGTAAGAAGCTGAGATCCCTTATAAGATCCTCCAAAGCTAGCTACGAAAACACAAAGCATTCTATAGCTATGTCAAGAATCTAAATAGCAACACCCAGATCTGCTCTGAGTTACAGCACAACGGTACAAAAATTGCAGAACCAACTGATATTGCCAACATCCTGGCAGATAGATTCAGTGCTAACTTTACCCCCATCTCACCCCATAAAGGGCCCATATCTATACAGAAAGAATCAAGAGTCCATGTAATCACATCTATGCATGTAAAAGCTACACTCTCTAAAACAAAAAAACACAGCATCCATGGGACTGGACAACATCCCAGGCTATGTTTTACACGAACTTCAGAATGAACTGGCTCTCCACCTAAGCACCATGTTCAATCATAGTCTCACATCAGGCTTTGTGCCCACTGAATGGCGCACAACAACAGTTATCCCACTCCACAAAGGGGGAGCCACCACTGATCCTGGGAACTATCACCCAATTAGCCTGACGAGCCTGGTCTGCAAGGCCATGGAATGTATCATCATGGAACTCATAAACAAAGACATTGGTAACGTCCAAACTCTGGACCCTACCCAGTTCAGGTTTGTGAAAGGCAGATCATGCCTTATGAACCTGATCGACTTTTTTGAGGCAGTCACCAAAGCCGTAGACGAGGGTAAGGTGGCTCACACAGCCTATCTTGACCTCGCCAAGGCTTTCAACATCATCCCCCATTCTGGAATTATAGCTAAACTCACTAAACTAGGTATAAATCCCTACATCACAAGATGGGTTGCCAACTGGCTTACTGACAGAACTCACACTGTAAAAGTTGCAGACTCCAACTTTGACTTCAAACCAGTGACAAGTGGAGTACCACAGGGTTCAGTCCTGGGACTTCTCCTGTTTGGTATCTATTTCTCTGAAGTATAGGCTAACGTAAAAGGCGTCTGGCTAATGAAGTTCGCAGATGACTGCAAACTAGGAGCCATAGTCGAGTCCCCAAATGATGTGGACATCCTACAGAAGGGCAGATGCCTGGTGTCAGAGGCATGGCCTCAAGCTCAATACCAAAAAGTGCACTGTCATCCCCTTTGGTAAAACTCTGTACCCATGAACTACCACATAAACGGCAGTCTACTTAATGCTGAATGTGTGATATAAGACCTTGGACCCAGGTGGACAGTAGTCCCTCCTTTGATAATCACATCACCACAGTAGTCAAGAAATCCTTCTATGTGGCACACCTCATCACAAAAGAGTTCTCTTCCAGGAAAAAAAGAGGTCATTGTTCCCCACTACTCGGCACTCATTAGATCCATTATAGAGTACAACGCCCCTTTTGGAATGTGCCTCACGAGGCATCTGCAGCAACTGGAAAGGCCACAGAAGTACCTCACAAAAAGGGTTACTGGCCTCAAACAGATGCCCTACACTGATCGTCTCAAAAAACTCCTGCTTTACTCTGTAGCATATCGCCTACTCCGAAGAGATCTCTGCCTAACATAAGCTATGTTAAACCCAGAGCTGTTGGACATGCTACACCTAAAGAAATACTAGTCCCTCCGAGCTACACGCTCTAGGGACCTTAAACCTTGTCACCACAATAAACAGGGAATGCTGGAGGGATAGATTCCTGTCCCAGAGACTTCCTATACTCTGGAACAAGCTATCCATCTATGTCAAGCAAAGTTCCTCATTAGCACTCTTCAAGAAAAATCTTGATGAGTGGATGGGAAATAGGAAATACATCCTGGGGATCACTTCTGTGGCTCTGCTCGACGGGGGCACAGGAAATTAACTTTCTTGGGTGGCATAAGCCAGGGAACCTTGTTGGCTAGGCTTACTTAGGCCCTTGGGCCGATAGCCTAGTACCTACCTATGAATAAATAAAAATATAGTGACAGAAAGCAAAATCAACCAACTTACAACAAAGAAGCAAACAGAGCAAATAAAATGCTTTAAAAAAGTTCAGCACACGTGAACTCCCTTCAGTTTTCTTTACAAATACAACATTCTACAAAATGTACCACAGCTGTTTTTTTAAACTCATACAGTTTTGCATGCTTATTTTATAGCCGTGTATACTGATATGTAAATACACCTATTGTTGTGATTTCAAATTGTAATAAAATTATAATACAAATAAAAAAAAAAACTAGCCTGCCTATTTATAGAGGTACTGTACTTTTTTCCATATGCTGTTAGTGATACAAGTTGTGAAACTGCTTGTTTGTTATTGTCAGTGTCAGGTTGTGACATTGTAAATTGCTTCTTGAACTAAATGTTATAGCATATTTTTGTACCTGTAAATATGTTTTGTTAATTTCTTATGTGATCCTGTTCACCCAGTTTGTGCCTGAAAATGGACCATTGCGATCAGTGCACTACCTCAGTAAACAAATCTAAATATATAAAATAAAACTGTTGCAGGTTTTTAACAATTGCACAGGGCATGCTTGAAAAGTGCATAACGTCCTGTCCTCCTGTGATGAAGGTTCGCTGTTGGCACCATTGCAGTGCTGATGTATGCATAACTATGAATAGTACCACAAACGAGACATGCTGGGAGGCTGCCAGCATTTGTCATCCCTTATACTTACTTCAATATTCGTATGTAAAAATGCATTACAGTTTTCACATTTCTTTGACTGGCATTCTCTTCAGTGTGTTAATGGTACATGACTTATCAATGTGACCCCCCCCCCCCAACATATTAACAAATGAACACATGACTAGCTGCCTGCTATTTCACAGAAGGACGTAGATTTCTTCCTGCTGTCTTAGCCCTCAAAGTAGACATTTTTTTTGTAAATGTGTCATTCCATAATACGCATTCTAATAATGTTATTAGCTTGTCAGAGTTCTTGTGATCATTTTGCAATACCAATTTTCTTATTTTAAGAGGAAAGCTATTTTAAACCTGTCTACTGCTAACATTTCTAAACACTCTGCTTTGCTGGTGCTATTATGTTCAAGCCAGATCATTAAAACACTAATAGTAAATACAGTGGAGGGGGTGCTAACTGGACACCTCAGGTGTGATTCTAGGACTGGGTGCTCATGGCAACTCCAAACCAGGAATGCAAAGGTAAGCAAGGGATTGCAATGAAAGAATAAATAACATCATCATGACACAAACCAGTATCACAGCACAAAATAACAATCACAAACCAGTATCACAGCACAGAATAACAATCACAAACCAGTATAACAGCACAGAATAGTAATGATCTAAATCCTTAGCCTGCCATTTTTTTTGTTCGTAATGACATGTTTTTCTCTTTTTTTTTAAGTTGTCTTACAGCCTCCACCAGTACAACAAGTCTTTGCGCAGCTCCATGGCCAGGTTTTGTACGATATACAGCCTGCATCTCTCACATCACACGATTTTCAGTCCATTGAATGGAAGAGAAAAAACACCACAATCCTCAATTGCTGGTCTTCCAGCAGAAACTGCATGAATCTGGGAGATTCTAAAGACAAAGTAATCTTTAATTTTGACAATAACAAATTAATTATAAAGGATGTGTCCGAATCAGATGAGGGTGACTATGTACTAAACATTATTACCTACAATGGGGTAGTAAAGCAAACACACGTCAGACTTCTTGTGCTGGGTAAGTATCTATGTTTTAAATATTCAAAGTCATCCTCCCATTTTCCCAGCCTTCTGTCCCCACTACCATGGAGTTTCCATGGATACTGTTTTATTGCCATGCAAATGTCAACAAGAAGCCACACCTACAGCTAGTAAGGCAATTAGGAAAACATTTTTTGTAGCAGTCATTTGTGGTGCTGCTCTGTCCATATAACATGAAACAATTTGTAAAAATGATGAGTGGTATTTGTTCTTTGCAATGGAACTAGACACTATCTACCATAGTACTGACATCCAGTCCTGTCCCACACCTATCTAGATTTCGCCTGCAAAGCAGAATTAACTATTATTGTAAAACCCTTCCCTCCTAAGCACTCAACCACTTTTGGTTTCATGGTCTTAAACCCTTATAAGTTATGCTGTTCAGATTTGTTTAGCAGCCACCAAATGCTGATGGCTCGGGTATGATTTGTGATAAAGAAGGCACTTAAAAAGAGAACTGACAAAAATCTTGTATGCTAATGAATGAAGCAACAAATGATCCACAAAGTACCTCAGTGTATATTTTCAGACTTAAAATAAAAAGAAGTTATGTTCTTACCATAATGTTTCATTTGTGTTGTTGCCTTTCATCAGTCTTCAACCCATGGGTTCGGATCTGAACTCGGATCCGACTCGGATGCATTGCATAGCTTGAATCCAAGAACTGAGCTCCCCATCCTCCACCCACAATTCTCCACTCCATCATCACTACCTCAGATTGAGTTTGCTGAAACAGCCAGAGCAGAAGAACAAGAAATATGTATACCAGAAAAAAATAACACAACATCTTCAGGAGCTCAAGGGTGACCAGGAAATGGTTTGAGCTCCATCTCACCAATCCTCGAAAACAAGAAAGGGGGGATGGAAGGAGAGGAAGGATGAAGACAGATGAAAGGCAACAACACAGATGGAACGTTATGGTAGGAACATAAATTCTTTATCTGATGTTGTTGCTTTCATCTGATCTTCAACCCATGGGATTGAGTCTCTAGCTACTTAGACCCTGGGTGGCCCTAAGGAAGGATGTTTCAGAGCATGGCAGAGACAAAGGACGCTCGGCTTCTGGAAATTATGTCCAATTTGTAGTGGTTGATAAAGGTATGAGGGTTAGCCCACATAGCAGCAGTACAGATGTCATCTATGGAAACTTTGGACCAGAATGCATAGGAGGTAGAAATAGATCTGGTGGGATGGGCTTTCACTTTGTCTGGTAAGGGAATATGTTTTAGATTATAAATCAAGTGAATACACTTGGAATTCCAATTAGAAATTGTCACCTTTGAAACTGGTTTTCCCAGTCTGGACTTTGAAAAGGTGACAAATAATTGATCTCCCACTCACCAGGCTGAACAAGGAGAAAATTACAGTCAGCTGCCTGTCGGGTGCCAGGATCTGCCACATAATGCATGCACTCAAGTCACTCCACAAGTACAAATATGACTCTGTCATTGTCCATGTTGGAGTGAATGACTTGAGACGTACCTCCCTGGACTACATGAAAAGAGACATGGAAGAGTTCTTGGATCATGTGGCCCAGGCAGGTATGACCCTAGCCCTGAGCAGCAACCTGCCTTTGCCCAGAATGATACCACAGTATAAGGACAAAATGATTGACTTCAACAATTGGCTAAGCTTCTGGTGTCATTCAAAGGGGATCCAGTATCTGTCTGCCTGGGATAACATGAGCGACAAACCACAATGCTTTGCCAGAGATGGTCTGCACCTGTCACCCCTGGGATTCAGGTTACTGGCTAAAGCTCTTGCCAGCCCTATAGTGCCTTTTTTAGGCAAGGTTGAAAGGACAAAACCACCACTGTAACAGATACAAGCATGCAAAATCTGAAGGTATTGCTACTCAATGCTAGAAGTCTAAACCTCAAAATGCACTCTCTCGAGGCACTCCTAAAAATGGAGAACATTGATATCTGTGCAGTAACTGAGACCTGGTTCAAGGCTCCAGAGAGCACCCCTGCAATACCAGACTACAACTCTTACCATACTTTTTGGCCACCAAACCAACGCATTATCATGGAACTTATAAACAAAGACATTGGCAACCTTCCAACACTGGACCCCACCCAGTTTGAGTTCGTGAAGGGCCAATCTTGTCTACTGAACCTGATTGACTTCTTTGAATCAGTCTCCAGAGCTGTGGACAAGGGTAAGGCAGTCCACACAGCCTATTTGGACCTTGCCAAGGCCTTCGACACCATCCCCCACTCTGGAATCATAGATAAACTTACTAAGCTGGGCATAAATCCCTACGTCACTCGATGGGTTGCCAACTGGCTTACCCAGATGTAAAAGTAGCTGACTCCAAATCCAGCTCGAGACAAGTGACAAGTGGAGTACCTCAGGGTTCAGTCCCTGGGATTGCTCTTGTTTGGCATCTACTTCTCTGAAGTACAGGCCAACACTAAGGACTCTGGCTAACAAAGTTCGCAGATGACTGCAAACTGGGAGCCATTATTGAATCCCTAAATTATGTGGTTATTCTACAAAAGGACCTTACAGAAACAGGTGCTTGGTGTCAGAGCCATGGGCTCAAGCTTAATGCCAAGAAATGTATAGTTATCCCCTTTGGGAAAAACCATGTACCCATGAATTACCACATATGTGGCAGTACACTAAACACAGAAAGTGTGATGAGAGGCTTAGGGACACAGGTGGGCAGTGGTCTCACCTTCGATAACCACATCACCACAACAGTCAGGAAATCCTTCTATGTGACACACCTCATCACTAGGGGCTTTTCATCCATAAAAAAGGAGGCCATTGTCATTGGGGGATGGTGAGTACAGTGGGACAATGACACCCTTTTTTCTTATCACACTTTCTGTGTTTAGTGTACTGCCACCTATGTGGTAGTTCATGGGTACATGTTTTTTCCCAAAGGGGATAACTATACATTTCTTGGCACTGAGCTTGAGCCCATGGCTCTGTCACCAAGCATCTGTTTCTGTATGGCCCTTTTGTAGAATATCCACATCATTTGGGGATTCAATAATGCCTCCCCATTTGCAGTCATCTGCAAATTTTGTTAGCCAGAGTCCCTCAGTGTTGGCCTGTACTTCAGAGAAGTAGATGCCAAACAAGAGCAGTCCCAGGACTGAACCCTGAGGTACTCCACTTGTCACTTGTCTGGAGCTGGATTTGGAGTTGGCTACTTTTACAGTCTGGGTTCTGTCAGTAAGCCAGTTGGCAACCCATCGAGTGACATAGGGATTAATGCCCAGCTTAGTAAGTTTATCTATGATTCCAGAGTGGGGGATGGTTTTGAAGGCCTTAGCAAGGTCCAGATAGGCTATGTGGACCACCTTACCTTCATCCACAGCTCTGAAGTCTGATTCAAAGAGGTCAATCAGGTTCAGGAGACAAGATCGGCTCTTCATGAACCCAAACTGGGTGAGGTCCAGTGCTTGAAGGTTGCCATTGTCTTTGTTTATAAGTTCCATGATAATACGTTACATGGGCTTGCAGATAAGGCTTGTCAGACTGAAGTGGTGGTAGTTCCCAGGATCCAAGGTGGATCCCCCCTTGTGGAGTGGGATAACTGTAGCTGTGCGCCACTCAGTGAACATGAAGCTTGAGGTGAGGCTATGATTAAACATGACAATTTTGTGACGTGCCAGTTCATTTTGTAGTTCATGTAGTACACAGCCCGGGATGTCGTCTGGTCCCATGGATTCTGTACTCTTAGCTTTGGAGAGTGTGGTTTTTACCTGTGTGGCCGTTATTACTGGAATTTGGCAATCCTTCGGTATTGAGATGGGCCCTTTAGGGGGTGAGAGGGGTGTGAAGCTGGCACTGAATTGAGCTGCCAGGATATTGGCAATATCCTTGGGATCAGTATATTTAATGCCATTCTGTTGTAGCTCAGAGCAGATCTGAGTATTGCCATTTAGATTCTTGACATAGCTATAGAATGCCTTGTGGTTGTCTTTGGCTTTTTTATTTTCGTAACTAGCTTTGGAGGATTTTATGAGGGATCTCAGCTTCTTACTGAGGCTGGTAAGGGAGTTTTTTGCATCCTGGGATTTTCCTTTTCTTGTAAAGTTTGTTTATGGCAGGGACCCACCAGATTGGCTTCCTTTTTTTGGAGGAGAGCATCTTGGTTCTATTTGGGATGGCATGATTCATGCATGAGTGGATGTGCTCGCACAGTGCCTTGGTACAGTTTTCAGCAGTCAAACTTTCAGTTCCCGTCTGCATGGGTGTTATGAAGTTTGTCACTTCTGACTTGAGTAGCATGAAGTTGGCTTTGTAGACATTTTTTACGGAGGTTTCCTTACTGGGGGGTGGGGGAGGGATGTGGATGTCAAAGGTGATTAGCTTATGGTCAGACCTGACCAACGAGGGGGTGACCATAGGTGTGGAGCATTGATTTCCCATGTTGGTAATGACCAGGGCTAGGATATTGGAGCCCCTGGTGGGACTATGGATTAGTTTATCCAGGGCATTGGAATTTATGAATTCCAAGAACCGTTGGGCAAAGGTGTTGGTACACAAGTAGTTTTCCCAGTTAATGGTAGGGTAGATGAAATCACCCAGTATTAGGGTGTTTGGTTGTATCTTAATGTTTTCCAGTATGTTTAGAAAGATGTAGTGAGAATCTTGGGGCATGGTGGGGGATCTGTAGCAAGTTACAATTTGGATTGCAGTCTTACCTAGTGTTAGTTGCACCTGGTGAATTTCAGACGCATTGTGATGGGCAACTAGCCTGGTGGTGTGAATATCCTTGGTGAATATGGACACTCCTCCACCTTTAGTGTTTTGGTCCTGGTTTGGTGGCCGAAAGTGTGGTAAAAGTTGTAGCCTGGTATTGCAGGGGTGCTCTCTGGAGCCTTGAACCAGGTCTCAGTTACTGCACAGATACTGATGTCCTCCATTTTTAGGAGTGCCTCGAGAGACTGCATTTTGAGGTTTAGACTTCTAGCATTGAGTAGCATTACCTTCAGATTTTGCATGCTTGTACCTGTTACGGTGGTGGTTTTGTCCTTTGAACTTTGCCTCAAAAAGGCACTATAGGGGTGGCAAGAGCCTTAGCCAGTAACCTGAATCCCAGGGGGTGACAGGTGCCGACCATCTCTGGCAAAGCATCATGGTCTGTTGATCATGTCATCCCAGGCAGACAGATACTGGATCCCTTTGAATGACACCAGAAGCTTAGCCAATTTTTGAAGTCAATCATTTTGTCCTTATACTGTGGTATAATTCTGGGTGAAGGCAGGATGCTACGCAGGGCTAGGGTCACACCTGCCTGGGCCACATGATCCAAGAGCTCTTCCATGTCTCTTTTCATGTAGTCCAGGGAGGTACGTCTCAAGTTATTCACTCCAACATGGACAATGACAGAGTCATAGTTGTACTTGTTGCAGAGTGACTTGAGTGCATGCGTTATGTAGTGGATTCTGGCACCCGACAGGCTGCTGACTGCAATTTTCTCCTTGTTCAGCCTGGTGAGTGGGACATCATGGGGCCTGACTATAGAGTCAGCTATGACTAAAGTGTTGGGTACGTTGTCTTGCCTTATGGGCTGTTGCTGGGTGGCACACTGGTGTTGTGAGCTATGTGACACTTTGGTTGTGAATGGTGTTTATTTGCATTTCAGCTTCGGAGGTCCTTGTTCCTTGGGCAGGTTACTGTTAAGGGCCTCCGCATATGAGGGTTTAGTATTGCTATGTGAGGGTGTTGGTGGTGTGGGTTTAGAAGGGCTATCTGTTGCTTGAGGTGTAGTGTGGGTGTTAACCTTCTCCTCTTGACTGTCTAGCACAATCTTGGGTGGAAAGAACTTTGCTTCCAATTTAGCTATGTAAGTGCATCTCTTGCAGGTTGCAGTGTTGAGTGGTAGGAAGAGAGGGTTGTCTGTATACATGAGGCAATTGCTGCATTGCCCCAGTATGCCCAGATTCACCAGGTGGACAGGAGAAATCACCGGATATGCCTGTTTTGGTGCTTTTTTTTGTAAAGTACAAGAGCTGTTTTTCCTTACCTTAGCAAGGTACTTTGTAATTATAGGCTGTTTAGTGCCTACGATTAATTTCTCCTTATTAACAAGGACAGTTGAGTGCTTGAATCAGTTTAAGGCTTCCTAGTGCTTTCCAGTATGTTTTAGAGTAAGTGCTAGTCACAGGGATGCTTAAAGGTAAGATGAAAAAACTGGTTTATCCTAAACACTGTAGTGTGCACTAGAGGAGTTAGATGTGAAAGTAGGTAACTTAAGTTGTACCTGTCTAAAAAGTCTGGTTGAAGCCCGCACAGACTGAACAGGAGGAGTCTAGGTGACTAGCACCCAAGCAATAAATGCATAGGGTGTGGGTATCGGAAGGTGGTATTTTGTGTCCATACACTGTGCATTTTTTAAATCCAGCCTTAGGGGCTTCAGACATGGCTAGAAGAGAAAGAAAGAAGTATAGCCTGTCTATAAGATTTATTTTTTTTTTTGATTGAAGAACGTGCTGAAAAACAAAGGTTAGAAAAGGAGAAAAGGCAAAGAATAGTTACTCACAGTAACTTAATAACAATGCCAGGAGGAGCTTGTCTTAAAGCTGCTATCCCCGATGGCGGCAAACGAGATCTGAAGTAGTGATGATGGAGTGAGGAATTGTGGCTGGAGGAGGAGAAGCTCAGTTCTTGGATCCAAGCTATATAATGCGGCCAATTTGAATCCGAGTTCGGATACAAACCCATGGGTCGATGATCAGATGAAAGCAACAGCATCAGATCACCTGGTTTTCATAGGGGTGAGGCATTTCTAATACTGTCAGATCTAATAGCATAGAGCAGCAGAATACAAAATTATTGTTTAAGATGTGTCTGGTGTTGTTGTGGAAATATTTTTGCACATATTTGCGTACATCAAGATTATGCCATTAAAACTGGTACATTTTCCCACAAAAAACATCATCTGACATTAACATCCCACAGCCTGCTTGCTTAACAAAAAGCTTTCCAACTCTGCTAGCACAAGTTTATAAAGCCCTGACTATAACTTAGACAATTTGGTTTCTCATCTGAAGAAGCTTATGTGAGGAGGATGGGTGTGCCTATCCTGGGCAAACTGAAGTACTTGAGCCATCTAGTCCTGTCATCCCTCAAAAGAGGGCAGTGATGCAAGGGATGGCCTTGGGATGCATGCTCAGTCATTAAGCTGTGTATGTGATATCCTTCACTGTAGGTCTGTGGGAGTGTGCACTTACACAGGGAGGGAACACAATGGCCCATGTGGTGATGCAAGTTGCATACACCTCAACTAGAAAAGAGGGCCTATAGCATATGCCTGCATTGCAGGGATTCTAGCAAAGGCACAACCACCCTCATGGCTGCATGGTTGATGATCCCTCTGGACAGCTCTCTCCCTCATGCTGGTGATACCCAGCAGAGAAGAAAGAGCTGGATCATGTCCAACTGGGAGAGACTTGATAGTTGGCAGGCAGAGGGTCAAAAAAAAGATATAAAAATAACTTGACTAGTAGCAAACAAACAGAAACTAAGGACAGGCTATTAAGTTCCATTTTTTTCTGAGGGAACATATGCAATCATTTGCTAGATCTGAATTTATTATTACCCTTTGTGTATATCTTTAGTAAAACATTCTGCTTGATTGTTGCATGTTTTATTACTTTTTTCAATCTTTATTTACTCAGTGGCTATGCAATATGACTATTACTGCTTTACTGTTGTGTTTATTTGGTAAATGATTACATATAATATCTGATATTTCTGTAAGCCTGTAAGTAATAATGTATACCTATATTATATGCATTAAGTCTGTCCACTATATTACTTCTTTATAAATGGAAGTTGTTCTCACTGAGTTGCCCTTGTTAATGGACTCTGCCCAGTAGGGCTAATCCAGTTAAAAAAATATAGACACATTAATTATGGAACTCAAAATCTAGACCAGCTGTAACTGAAGTATTGAAGACTGTAAAAGAGATTAAGCATGGGAGCGGGATGTTTAGAAAATGGAAGGAGCAAATTACATAGAAATACATGGAATTTGTAGAAACAATATATGTAGAAAAATGTTCAGGAGGAGTGATGTTTAAGAACTGAGTAAATTATGTAATGGTGGAGTGAATGAAAATGTTTTTTTAAACACCTTTATTGATTATCACTTATGGCACAGGCAAACTTACATTTATGTAAAAGTACTTAAACCATATTAACAAGTTCACATTTACAAAAAAATGGATATTACATATATTGTTCTATACCATACAATCAATGCAACATTACATAAATTGTTCAATTCCTGCCGTCTCTTAAACCTCATTCCTCTTCCAAAACATTTTCTGTATGTATTCCTCCCACAATTTCTATTTTTTCTATGTAATTTACTCCTACCCTTTTCTAAAGATCCCACTTCCATTTTTTTTTTCTCTTTTACAATGTTCACTACTTCAAGTATAGTTGGTTTATACTTTGATTTCCATTCACTAGTAATTGCATTTTTTGGCTTACCAGAAATAAACTTAACAAGACCTTACTTACTATATCTAAGCATTTCAGATACTGTATCCCAGCTCAAAAAAATGTTTCCTTAGTTGCACTCATTTGTTCATCCAGTATTCCAAACAGAGTACTCTGTAGGGAAATTTTAAAGTCTGCCAACTCATTACACTCCAAGAACACATGCTTCCAGGTACCTCTTTCTTCCACATTATACGTCCAACATTTGTAGTCTACCCGAGGAAAAATTCTTTGAAGTCAGCTTGGGATATAAAAATATCTATGTAAATACTTCCAGGCAAAAATCCTAAATCTTCTAGATTTTGTTTCATATTTGGGAGCCAGAGATATGTCCTTCCATTGTTTCTTTGTAATTTGCATATCTAATCTCTCTTTCCAATATTTTATATGCCCTACTAATTATCCCTTTTTAAACAACAGCTTCTGTTCCAGATTCAATTAAAAAACTCAACCGGTGCAGATCTTTCACTAAGGGTTACCATATCCCTTTCTTTTTGTCTATACTCTGATATTAGTCCCTGATAGGGAAGGCAGTCACTAGCCTGCAATCTAAATGTTGCCTCTTCTCATTCTATTACCCTTCCATCTCTAATTATTTCTTCCCAATACCTTGGTTCCTTTGCCAGCTTCCTCCTGTACATTCCAGCTCTCTCTTGCCTTTTCTTTGTACCCCTAACTGGAGTCATTCCTATTGGCAGAATCTCTTATCTTCATTCCCATGTTGGCTTAGTTATACTACTTTTTGAATATAACATTCCGTATGACTGTTGTTATTCTCCTCAAGAATCTGCATCCAAAACCCTACTATTTCCTTATTTCTTGAATCACTCCACTGTATCATCATCATCCTTTTCCACTGTGAACTGTAGATTTTTTCTTGTGTTACGCATAAGAGCCTTAACTTTCTGGCTCTAAAATATCCCTTCAAATCAAGTAATATAAAACTTCCTTGTTCTATTGGGAGGATCAACTTATCTCACTTGATCCTTGCCCTCTTCCCCTCCCATAAAAAATCCTTCAACTCCTTATTAACTACTATCCATAATTTATCCTCTGGCTGATAAAAATATGCTTGACCTGTGTATAAAACTAAAGGGACTAAAACATTTTTACTGCTTCCATCTTGCTGTCCATATCCATAGACAAGAGCTTCCAGTTTCTCAGTTTCTGTATTATTGTTTGTTTAGTCTCTTCCCACATATCCTTAGCTGCCATAATAGAATCCTTTTTTAATCCATACTCCTAAATACATTTTATGTCCTCATAAATATGGATATTGCTCAACAAATATGCTGTCCAATGTTTGCCTCCACTTCACAATATCACACTGATCCATATCAATGAATCTGGATCTGATGGGTCTTTACCATCTTTAGGTATTATAGTTACCACACTTTTTTCTAGGATGTTGGTGCCTCCCCTACTTTTAAAATACTTTAAACAAAACTTTCCAGATCTTTATCACTTTCTTCCCTCCTAGCTTCCAAACATCCACCAGAATACCACCTATTCCTGAGATTTTCCTGCAGATTGCTTATACATCACCACTTTTATCTCATCTCCTCTTAACTGTTAATTGTTGAGCCTCATCTACTTCCAACTTTGACATAGTTAAGTTTTCCACAAATATTTCCATTTGTGCTTTTCTTGATTTTCCCATTTCTCTGCTTTATACAAAATTTTATAACATTTTCAAAATACCTCTACAGGATCTCTGTTTATTTTTCTTGTTATAGGCTCCCTAAGTTTGGCAACAACCCTTTCTACTTTATGCTCCCAAAGTCATTGTGCCAAAAGATTTTGTGCTTTGGAGGTATTATCAAAAAAACATTTGCTTAACAGCAGTCTTTCTAAACTCATGCATGCTATCCAGGTATTCCCTTATTTTCTCTTTAGTCTGCAATTGCACATCTTCTCGTTCTGTGAGAGTCCCGTTATTCTGTAGTACTTTAATCTTTGCAACCCTCTCTAAATCATTCTTGTTACTTCTTAACCAGATCTTTTTTTTATTTCTGCTTTATTTTAAACTTCACTTTCATTTCAACACAATCACTACCTATAACTTCTAGAGTGTGGGTACAGAGTTTATATCTATAGACTTTGTTTTATCTTCATTAATTTTATATCCCCCCGCTGAAAAAAAAATAGAACTGTCTCAGAATGTTCCACAACACTCAAATGTCCTTGTCTGGTTTAATCAGGTACAAAATAATATCATCTGCAAATAAGACCAACTTTTCTTGAATACCATACCAATTATACCCTTGAATTTCTGAATCACTTATTTTCTTTGCCAATCTTTCTAAATATAATGCAAATAACAAAGGGAAAGAGGAACCCCCTGCCTGGTTCCTCTGTTCAGACACAACTTATCAAAGTGGTATCGTCCCACTTGATTTTTGCTTCTGATCCTTCATATATCCCTCTAATTAACCTTATTACTGTATCAGAAAATGCAAATGTTTCCATTGCCCTACTCATAAAATCCCAACTTTAATCTGTCAAATGCTTTCTCTGCATTAAGACACACCAACAACAGCAGTATTTTCTTATATTCGGCTTCCCTCTGGATAATCTCTGTTCTATTAATGCTGTCAAATGTTTGCCTCCACTCCACAATACCACACTGATTCATATCTATCAATTTTGGAATCTCCTTTGCCATTCATTTTGCCATTATAGACATAAACACTTAATAATCATGGTTCAAAACTGAAATGGGCCTACATGAATCTGGATCTGATGGGTCTTAACCCTCTATAGGTATTACAGCCACCACACCTTTTTTCTAGCATGTTGGTGCCTCCCCTACTTTTAAAATACCACTAAACAAAACTTTCCAGATCTTTATCACTTTCTTCACTCCTAACTTCCAAAAATCCACCAGAATACCACCTATTCCTGGAGATTTTCCTACAGATTGCTTATATAACACTATTGTTATCTCATGTCCTCCTATCTTAACTGCTAATTGTTAAGCCTCATCTACCTCTAACCCTGGCATAGTTAAGTTTTTCCATAAATATTTTCATTTCATTTGTGCTTTTCTTGATTTTCCCATTTCTCTGCTTTATACAAATTTTCATAAAATATTTGAAATACCTCTGATACCTCTACAGGATCTCTGTTTTTTTTCGTGTTACATGCTCCCTAAGTAAGTTTGGCAACAGCCCTTTCTACTTTCTGCTCCCTAAGTCATTTGTGCCAAACGTTTTTGGGCTCTGGAATTATCAAACATTTGCATAACAGCAATCTTTCTAAACTCATGCATACTATCCAGGTACTATCTTATTTTCTCTTTAGCCCTCTGCAATTGCATGTCTTCGTGTTCTATGAGAGTCCCCTTATTCTGTAATACTTTAAACTTTGCAAGCCCTTCTAAATCTTGTTACTTCTTAACCAGATCTTTCTTTTTTTATTTCTACAATATTTTTAAACTCCTCTTTGATTTTAACACACTCACTAGCTATAACTTCTAGAGTACTATATATCTTCTCTAATACCGCCCAAATAATTTTAACTACTCATTCCTTAAATTTGTCTGTTTTTTAACAGGTAGGTGGGGAAGCACCAGTTTCTCATCTTTACTTCATTATCCTATATTTTTATCCTGTTAATTATTGGTGCATGATCTGAAATAGTTATTGGATATGCATCAAAATTCTCAATTAAATGTACATTTCTGTGAAATATAACTTCTGGGTAGTCTAGCCCAGTTATTATACCTTGTGGAATAATATGTAAATCCTCTCCATGTTCCTACTACTGAATTCCCATCTTTTATACAAATATTTTCATAAATTTCTAAAGACATCTACCCTCTTTTGTAATATTTTCAATTCTAAGCCGCAAAGAGACATCCTTATTCTTGCAAATTGAATTCTAGCCCCCACCTATAATTTTATTTTATTTTACATTTGTTTACCAGGTGTATCCACTGGGCCAGAATGAGCCTCTTTTCAGTGGAGGCCTGGGGAGAAAAGCTCCAAGGAGACATATAAGTACAACATACAGTAAAATTCACATTAATATAACATACAACTAAGTTACAGATCTGAGTAAAACTACTATTAGATACAGCAAGTTAATATTACTTATCTATACGATGAAGACATTATGAAATATAAGGATGGAAGAAGTGATTGATGACTATGAGTATTTCAATGGGCAATGTGTAGTAGAACAGTGTTAACAAGTGGTGGCAAGGTGGTGGTCAAGATACGTTACAGTGGAGAAAAGAATAGATGAGGATTATTGTGTGGATGGTATAAGAGATAGATAGTGAAATGAGTGAGTGAATAACAGTAGTAGAGGATCAGGTTATATGGGATGTGGAACAGGAGAGGAGCATTGTCAATGGGTAGTTAGATAAAGATGTAGGGCATTTTTGAAGGAGATAACATCACTGATGACTCTGAGTGCTGATGGGAGTGAGTTCCAGAGTTTGGTAATGCAGAAAGAATAGAAAGCCTGACCAGTGGGGAGTATAGGTTTTTGAACGAGTAGCAAGGTCTCAATGTTTGATCTGAGGGGTCTGTTTGGGTGGTATTGAATTAGAGTTGAGGAAAGGGCTGGACAGTCAAGAGGTTTATATATTATTTTGTGGGCTATGGTAAGCTGTTGGTAGATGAGGTATTGTGGTAATTCAAGCCATTTTAGTGTGTGAAGTGAGGAACAGTGGTGGGAGGAGTAGGTGGCATTAGCTGCAAATCTTGTGATTTTGTTATAACAGGTTTCCATTTTGGTTTTTAGACATGTGCGAATGTTTGTGAGTAAGACAGCACCATATAGTAAGGTTGGTAGTAGGAAGGTAGAGGCCAGGGTTTGTTTGGTGATGGGGCTGAGGAAGTGTTTATGTCTGTATAGGGTTCCTAGCTTTTGGTGTTTTTTTTTTTAATGTTGTTGTGAATATGCTGGTTGAAGGTTAAGCTTTCATCAATGGTGACATCTAATCGTTTTGTATATGAGACGACTTCTAAGGCGGTTTTGTTAAGTGAGTAGATTTTAAAGTCAGGTTTGTTTATAGTGATTTTTTTTAGTAGTGAAGACAATAAGTTTGCTTTTATTTGGGTTGAGTGCAAGATGGTTATTAGTCATCCAGTTTTCAATGGAAGAGAATGCTTGCTGAGTGTTTGTGAGTAGTTCGGGTATGGTTTTGGAGGTGCAGATTATTGCTGAGTCATTTGCATATTGAATAACAGAGTTATTGGGAACACAAGAGTGAAAGTCATTGATAAAAATACTGAAAAGTAGGGGGCCTAATATGGATCCTTGAGGAACTCCAGTGGGAGTATTTAGGAATGGTGAGGTAGAGGCATGCCATCTAGTGAACTGTTTTCTATTGGGCAGGTAGTTGGAAAACCAGAGTAGAGTCAGTGAAGATATCCCCAGAGTGGAAAGCTTGGAGAGAAGAAGGGAGTGGGAGATGGTGTTGAATGCCTTTGAAAGATCAAAGAAGAGGGAGGAGACAAGTTTTCCTTCATTGCGAGCTTGGTTAACAGTATTTGTGAATGATAGGAGAACAGTGGTAGTACTGTGGGTGGGTCAGAAACTGTGTTGATAGGGGGATAGGAGATTGTTGTTTAGTAGGTATTGCTTCAGCTGGAAGTGTATGCATTTTTCTAGGATTTTAGAAATGGGGGATAGTATAGCGATGGGGTGAAAGTTAGAGGTGTCAGAGCTATTACCACCTTTATGTAGGGGAAGAATGTATGCTTTCTTCCAGATGGTGGGTATGTAGGATTCCTGGATTGATCTAATTAAGAGTATACTAACAGGGTAGGATATGGCTGCAGCTGATATTTTAAGGTATTCATTGGTAGGTTGTCAGGGGCATTGCTTCCTGGTTTTAGTTTAAGAAGGAGTTTGGTTATAGTAGAGGTAGGGATGGAGGAGAGAGAAAATATGTGGGAGGGTCTGCAGGCTAGTTATTACTGGGGCAGTGTAGCTAGGTTTAGATAGTGGTGTTGTTGTTTTTCTTTCTGCTTTTCCCGGTTAGGGGTCGCCACAGCGGAACTCCGGTCCGCTAATGATTGGCAGTAGATTTTCATGGTGCCAAGCTGCCAGCTCGATGTCCAGCCTTCAATGAGGGCATGTCCATTCATACATGTCTTTCTAACACTACTCGACCGCGGGGAGGACTTGCAGACTCCACACAGAAGGTGCTCCAGCCGAGAATCGAACATAAGAACCTCTTGCTGTGAGGTGACAATGCTACTGCTATACCAATAAGAAATATTCCCCGTTGAAAGCTGATTATTTCTCCCCATTTTTTTACATTCCATAATAGCAGTTTTAGGTGGAATACAAATACATGCCAGCATAATCCTCATTCCTTTCCAGTAGCCCCTTACTACTACAAATCTGCTTTTATTTTATTTTCCTCTTCTATCACTATTGGAGAATATCAGTTTTCCTCTGTTTCTGATATTCTGCTGAATATCCATCCTGAAATCCTTTCTTTATCCAATTCACACAGTCATTTCTTTCCAAATGCATGTTCTGTAGCATTTCTATTTGCTCTCTGCCTTTCTTAATATAATTATTCTTTCCTTTTAGTCTATACTTGTGAGATCATTCACATTCCAAAAGAATATGAAAACTGTCACTATTATGTTAAGAAATCACTATTCACACCTATTATATATGGCAGATTTTTTAAATGTCTATTTCCAGCTTTTGTGATACATGCACCCACTAATGTTTGGCAGGTTAATCCTTTATACAGATTTTTCCTATCAACACTGGAACTGAAGTTACATTTTACAAGACTTTTTGTTTTAATAAAAACCCTCAAAAAATATACACTCCAGAACACCCCAAAACCTGTTAACTTAATACAAACACACATAATTATGTACATCTTCAAATAATGTTTAACCCTCCTAAAAGGAACATTTGTCCCAAATAGGTAGCTGCTAACACAAGCTTTAATTAACCTTAAACGAGGTTACCCATGCTAAGAAGCATGTTATTGCCTGTGCTTCTACTTACACTAATTGATGTCTGTTCTTTTTTATCTTTATTCCCCTCCCAGATAAGAAAACTTGCACACTTTCAGAAAACAACCTTTTGCCTTGAACAAAATGGTATTCTGACTTTTACTACCCTGTTGTCAGCTTGTTTCCATTGAAATGTAACAGAAAAAATGTAGTGCTCTGCTACAGCCTGAAAGACAAGCTATAGCATTTATTGCTAAAGCAAAACTTTTGATTATATTTGGTGTTCTCATATTTACGTGTTTCCACTTAAAACTTATTAGATTAAGCCAAAGGTCTTAATCCATTAATCTGTGAAAAAGTCAGAGAAAACATATCAGCTATACATATGATCTGTGTACTTTTGCACCCCATCCCCACCTCATTAACCCAAGATTATAGCCTATTAACTTAAACATGCTTTTCATTAGCTTTTTTCTCTTTTTATAGTGTGATGCCTACATTTTGTAATACCAAAAAAAGAAGAAAGAGAAGCAGAAAACAATATCTGTTTACATTAGTAACCTTATCACATACAAGAACAACTAAAATACTTTACTACAAAATATGCAATGTATATTCTGAAAAGCTTAATAGAAATATTGTTAAGAAAAGAAACTGTTTTACTTACAGTTACATTTTCCTTCTTCTTCCCCTCCCCTCAATTTTCTTCCAAACATTAATGGCACGAAGTGAGGGAAATGTTTTTCAGTTCCCCACAAGTTTAACAAAGTCAACAAAAGTCCACTCTTTCTACTTTTTTTATATAGTATTTCATAAATGTGATTGATGCTTAGCAGTCTCACATTTATTCATTAATTTCCATGTTGCTGGTCTTCTTCCTGATTATCCCCATCTCCCAGCTACAGATTCTTGTTCAGTTCCAAGGTATTCTCAATTATTCTGGTCAACTACTATGCTTTTCTCTGTCTCTCAAGCATTTTCCTTTGGGACAGTGGAAAAGGTTTTACTGGTTAAGTTTCTTTGTGTGCTTTATTATCAAAAGAATGAGAAGCACATTCTCCTTCTGCTTGATGACCCAGTTTTAGATGGACGTATATTTTGTATTTCCTCCTTTGCCTGTTCTGCATAAAAAATGACTGATCTTTCAGGAAAAAAAATATTCTGAAGACAGTTAGATTCAGCAGCTTGAATCTCATACCTGCCTCTCAACATTCCATGATTGCTGGAATAAATTTGTTTCTCTTCCACCTGGTGTACAGTGAGTAATCATTTTCCACAAACATTCAACTATCTCCAGCTTTTAATGCCTTGCCCTTTTGCCACAGTTTTGTCAGAATCAACTCTTTCTGCTGGTAGGTTTGCATCTTTACTAACACGGGTCTTGGCTTTCTCGTGGACAGGTTTGGAGCATACTCACAATGTGCCCTCTCAATTAACAACTCCTGTTGTGGAATAAAAGTCCAGTGCTTATTTGTGCTTTTAGTAGCGTTGTTGCCTCACAGCAAGAGGTTCTCCCATTCGATTCTTGGCTGGAGCACCTTCCATGTGGAGTCTGCATGTCCTCTCCGCGGTCGAGTGGCATTCGAAAGACATGCATGAGTGGGCGTGCCTTTGTTGAAGGTTGGGCATCAAGTTGGCACCTCGGCACCATAATAATCTACTGACAATCATTAGCGTACTGTGGCAATCCCTAACTGGGAAAAGCTGAAAGAAGAACAATACAGTCTGTTCCTTCTAGTTTCTGTGGTACAGCAGAACATCTTAGATTTTCCCTATGTCCTCTGTCCTTTAATTCTACCATTTTTTGGAACATCTCTTCTTAAGCAGTTTCATACTCAGCTAGCCTTTTCCTCATTCCGGCCTCTGATTATTGCAGTTTTACCAGCTCATCTGAAAATATCAATTTAAAGCTTCTTCCATTTTTTCCAACCTTTTGTTATTTGAGCTGCTGTACTCCTTCAGATTTTCATTTACTTTAATCAGCTCTTTTGACTTATTTTTTCCTCAAGATTCCTGGAAACCATGCCTTGCACCAAAGATGGAGCTGCTTTTTGCTGAATCACTGTAGGATTCTTACCAGTCAGTGTGTTCTCTTTAACTTTTCTAGTTGATTTTATTTCAGGCTCTCTCAGTTTCTTCTTTGCTAGCATTTAGAAAGTGTACTTCCTAGACAGTAACTGAATTTACTAAAAGTCACAGAGTTCCAGGCCCTTGTGCTTCAGCTTCTTTTTTACACTGGGTGAGTTGAAGTTAAGCTGTTGACCAGTATGCAGCCATCTTGGAAGTCCGAGTGAATGACAAAATGTTAAATAGAAAACATGCTTATGATAATAATAATGGAAGCTCTTAATTACGATTTATTTTCTTTTCAGTTAATGCATGTGTACCCATGTCATTGTTTAAAATGTGATTCATAAGATATATATATATATATATATATATATATATATATAAAATATATTATATAGAGAGAGAGAGAGAAAGAGAGAGAGAGATCCTGGGGTCCTGTATTTTGTCTAAATGCTTGTTTGTCTACATCAATTTAATAAACCACATTTAGTTGATATATGTAGATGGTTGACAGGTGTGTGATATCGATAATCCCTGAGTTGTGGAATATTCCCTTTCCTCTGGTATTGTGCAATCTCTGAGTTAGTATATATAATTAGCAGGGGCTATGTGGAGTAAAGCCTCCACATGGTGGGTGTAGGGGAACTTGCTCCCCTGCAAAAAATTATATTTATTTTTTGTGTGTGAAAATGTATGCAACAAGATTACTTCTCATTGCATGCGTGGTAATGTGTCAACAATCACTTTGTTGACTTTTTGCAGTTGATGTTTCTGAGGTCAATGTATGGGCTACTTGACTTGAAGTGAGTAGACCAACACACACACACACACACACACACACACACACACACACACACACACACACACACACACACACACACATATATATATATATATATATAAAATGAATATCTGCATAAAATGTTTTTGTAGGAGTATTCCACAACCAGTCCCTGTGTGTATAAAGAGCTTCAGCTACTTGCTTGTCTAGTGATACATTTACAGCTACAGCATGCAATGATTTTTTCCAGAGCACTAATGATTATATCTAATATTGTTCAAACTGCAGCTTCCACAATATAGATTCTACTCTATCTCCTACACTGTCTACTTGACTTTTTTGTTCTTTTCTGATCTAAACATATCTTGTGTTATTACATATCAACAAATATGCATATAACATGAACTAAAACTGCAGTTATCCCAACTGTCTGTTATTGTTTCATCTCAGCTTTTCTGTGATTACAGCAGTTGAAGTACAGAGGATTATGAGGGGGCTGCCAATGCTAACTGACTTATTATGCCATGGATGCTAAGAAATTCACCTCAAGAGTGAAGCACAAGAGGTAAATGTTGGCATCCATGTCGAAAACACATAATATTAGGTTAGGATTGATGATCTGATCATAATTCTTGGTAGTGCATGGAGCTTTATCTACTCCGTGTACTACTAGTTACAGTAAAATTGAAAAAAAAAAAAACGTTTTAAGTGTTTTGCTGGCTTTCAAAGCTGAAAAGCACTTAGCGAGCTATGCCAGAAAGACAGTGCAACTTAGTCCTTTGCTTCTACATTCACCTTCCATGCCTCTTAATTGTCCAGATTTTTACCTCATATGTTTGGTTTGTTCCTCATAAACTCAGTAGTTTTTGGACAAATTAATGAGGACTGAAGAGACTAAATAATGACTTGCATTTAGGTTTCAGACTTTGTATCCTTCAGAAAATGCAAGCAAACACACATGTTTTAGTAACCTTCTAAGTATAACAGGAAGTCAGGACATGTTACCAATGGAAAGCAGGCAGAAACACATCTTTTACTCTGCTGCTGTCATTTACTGAGCAGTACTGACAGATTTTACTGCCTAGCCGAGACCCAATCTTAACAGCTTAAGCAGGGGACGCTTAACATTTGTAAAGGGCTTTTCTCGTACTAATCTAGTGCTTAACCGATTTATCTTTTTCTGAATATCGAACAGTAATCAAATTGCTCCATGTGCTGCAAAGAAATTAACTATCTATGGATGGTAACACTGAATAGCAAAACTTATTTTGCAGCATCTTCTGCAAATTTCCACCTACAAAGATTAAACAAAATACATTCATAGTGGATGGAGATATAATGAGAACTGTTCCCTTGATTTTAATTTCTACAGGCAGCATACATTGTAAAAAGGCATGATCTCAGCATTGATATTAACTCAGAATTTGGTTTAACTTTTTTATAAATAAATCAATGAGTAATAAGGTAAAATCTATGTAAAGCTTTCATACAAATTAAGTCAATTAGAGCAGCCTTTATTTTACTAATTTAGTTATTTCTTAGTCAGGGATTTGATGAAGCTCTGTTAAGGACAAAAGCACTCATCTATTTAATATCTTTTATTTTTAATTAAAGAAATATTGATTTCTAAACAAGTTATAAATGCATGACTACTAACTGAGACTGGCTGCTGTTTGAGATTCTTTTTTTCTGATTTTAAGGAGTCTCCGCCATTAACGTCAATGCTCAATAAACACCAGTTTTCCCTGTGCTTTAATGTTTTTACTTAAGGGTAGGAGATGTCTTACCCCATTGAAAAATTATGGCACCTTACTACACGAAGCAGCTATTATTCATATATATATATATATATATATATATATATATATATATTTATTTATTTATGTTATTTTTTATTTTACATTTGTTGACCGGGAATGTCCGACTAGGTTCCACAGAGCCTGTTTAGATGCATGTCTTTGGAATGTGGGAGAAACCGAGTACCGGAGGAAACCCACGCACACAACAGACAACACATGCAACTCCGCGACAGAAGAACCTCTTGCTGTGAGGATATATATATAACCACTGCACCACTGTGCCGCCCTAAATTGAAACTTTGAGCTATATAGATATGGGTCTAGGACATTTCACTGAATGCATATTTCACTGAAACTCACAATGACTGAACACAAATCACTGAAAGCACAATTCACTGAAAACTCAATTCACTGAAACACATTTCATTGAAAGTTATATATGGCCTTTTCCCCACTGTAGTGCGACCCTGGGGTTAGTATATATAGTAAGGGGGGTGTGGGGGGCACCTCCCTCACATCAGGAGGGGTGTGTAGGGCGTAGCTCCCCACATATTTTAAGTATATATTATGTTCGGAAAAGAGTAATATATTAGAATTGCAAGTAACCATGTATATAGTTCAAAATATTTAAAATATGTGGGGGGCTATGCCCCCCCAAACCCCCGATGTGGGAGGCGGTGCCCCCCACACCCCCCTTACTATATATACTAACTCCAGGGTCACACTACGGTGGGGAAAAGGTCATATATAACTTTCAGTGAAATATGTTTCAGTGAATTGAGCTTACAGTGAAAAATGCACACTAATTTGACTTTCAGTGAAATGTGCATTCAGTGAAATGTCCTAGACCCATAGATATATAGATATGTATTCCCTTCACAAAGCTCAAAGTTTCAAAAATTCAAACTGCAAACGGTCAAGACCATAAGATTGACATTTTGAAACTTTAAACATTTTAAATGGAGATCACCATACAGTATGGAACAGGAAATTTACTGTTTTCCTCACTGTAGTGCAATCATGGAGTTGGTATGATTATTTGGTGGGGGGGGGGGTGCAGCGGGGCTTGCCCCCTGCAGACACATAAAAAATAAAATTTGTTTTATATTTTTTTATTACAATTTTGAAGTTTCAAAACTTTGATCTTATGGTCTCAACCATTTGCAGTTCGAAGTTTTGAAACTTATGTGTGTGTGTATATGTGTGTGTATATATATATATATATATATATATATATATATATATATATATATATAGTTGTGTGTATAAATGTGTGATTCTTCGCCAAATGCACATATTGTCACACACAGATTATTGAACATAAACTTAGCAAAACAAATAAAGCAAAATTCTTTTGCAAGTGCTATTTTAAGTCCTGCAGAAGAGCAAGACATATCATCCCTATGTAGTTGATCAATCAGTAGTACTCACTGTTTGTAATCCAGTAATGAATGATGAGTTGATTAATATACACATATAGAAATAATTTAGTATAGCCGGTCAATCGGCTTGTTTTTTGGTAGTTGAAGAAAGCCAGAGTACTCAGAGAAATAGTTACACTAGCACATGGAAGTCTTCCAAAACTTCACAAAGTTAATGAGCAGAGTTAAGACCTTGGAGTAGTGATGCATAAATCTTTTCACTGAGCCAACATGCTTGGAATAAGTAGTATAAATTATATAATATATCCAAAGACATGCATCTGGAGCATTTCTCCCCGGGCCTCCGCTGAAAACAGGCTCTGTGGAACCTAGTCGGACATTCCCGGTCAACAAATGTTAAATAAAAATAAAATAAATAATATATATATATATATATATATATATATATATATATATATATATATATAAAAATGTGAGTGTGTGTGTATAAAATTCAACAATACACAGCAAGATAAAAATTCCCTAAGCAGCTAGAGTAATAGCTCAGAAGAACCGTCCTTTTCAACCACAACCTAGTTGTAAGTCTACAAGTCCACACCTAGTTACTTATTTACTGTTGTATTACTCCACAATATCAAACCAGAAAGAAGAGTGATGCATTTTTTGAAATGTTAGAAAAACGAACCAAAAGACAAGTTGCAGGACAATGGATCCTCTTTATTAAAACACACTTTAGCGCTTTCATCAATGGTATAAATGACTTCTTCAGAATGAAAAAAATCCCACTACATTCTCTACTTATATGATAAAATAAGAAAGTCACATGTTTTCAATTGATCTATCAGCTTCAACTCAGCCTGTCCTTAAAACACAGTACATATATTATTTCTAAACCTACAACAAGACACACAATATATAGTTGAATTAAAATACTCTGAACAGAAAATATTTTAAAAAGCACATTCAGCTTTCATCTTTAAAACACAACTGATAGAAATCACATAATTGAGCCCTGGGTTTACACTGGCATTGTATTTTATTTGCCACTTAAGTTCTTTATACTGCAAAAATAAATCTAAGTGTCCCCCTCTTGGACCCATTTCAACTTTTTCCATAGCCATGTGTTTAAAATAATGCTCTAGGTGGTTTTTGACATGTTTTGCAAATGCATTATTTTCATCTAGCGTTAAAATGTCATACTGGTGTTGGCAAATCCTCTATCTAAATGCCCCCTTGGTTTTACTATATAGAACATTCGACATACTTGACAAACTGCAATGTAAACCACCCCAGAAGTTAAACAATAATCTTTAGTAGTGGTTTTAATATACTGTCCAGTACCTATTCTTACACCTTCACCCTCTAAAATAAATTTACACTGGTGGCATCTTCCACATTTGTGCATACCCCTTTCAGTCACTCTAACACTATTACTTTCCAACAAATTCTTAAAACAAAGTTCTTTCTTATAGACTATGGTTGTTTTTGCCCCTACTTTTGACTTAATATTTTGATCTATTGAAATAATACTCCAGTTATGTCTTATGACCTCTTTTATTCCATAGAAGCAAAGATTATATGGTAAAATCAAGGCTCCTTTGTAGATGGTCTGTCTTTGCACAGTGTCAGTGCCATTTTTCTTCGCATAGAACAAGGGTGCAGTATTTCCTAACAAGGGATTAAAAATACCCTTCATTCTTTTATTTACTACCTTACTGATCACCTCACTAAATAGTTTGTCCGGGTATCCCCTCACCAACAACATTTCCTTAAGTATCTGGCACTCCTTAATAAAGACAGCATCACAACTCACCATTCTAGCCAGTCTAACACACTGTCCTTTAATTAAGGTCCTTTTCTGAAGTAGTGGATGCCCACTACTAAAATGTAGAAGGGAGTTGGAATAGGTGGGTTTCCTATACAACTTAGACTCAAAGCCCTTATTTGGGATACCAGAGAGAAACTGGATGAATTTTTTCAGTTTATGAACAACAGCACCACCTTTTTGAGGTTTACAATGGAGGTTAATAGTGAAGTGATACATTCTTTGGATGTATCCTTATCACTGGATAAGGAAAACAAGGGCTTTGAGTCTACATTAGTCTAAAGGCACTTGTGTGCCTTTTTGTGCATCATTTTTATTTGCGTACGAAAGCACATTTTTTTAAAGTTCTGCATGTGCGGTCCTACTTTCCTGAAATACTCAATTTGTATCAGAGTAGAGACCACTTTGTAAAAGTGTTTAAGTCATTAATTTGACAAGATTGTTGGTAAAAAGGAGAGAGAGAGGTGTCACCCACTGACTAGTCACGAAGGAAGAGTTACTGATTTAGAGTCAGGATGTCATGATGTCCAGAATATGTTGCTCAGAGTGATGAAAAAGGTGTTTAGCCTGAATGTGAGGGAGGTGAGCAACAGTTTGAGGGCCGTATATCTCAAGCTATAGAACCAGACGAAATTCAGGAGAAGGCAGCAGCTGCATTTAAGAGACTTGACCAAACAAAAACACATCTTACTAGAATGGAGAATAAAGCAAGAACAAGGAACCTATGGTTATATGGCGTTTAGGAAAACAAAGAGAATAGTGAGCAGTTGGAAAATGTGAAGGACTCGTTCTATAAAATGAACCTTGGGGGTTGCATTAACAAAATACTACCCACTGCCAGCAGAAGTCAGTTATGGAAAGCCTAGCTCAATATTCATTAAGTTTTCAATTTGTTATGACAGACAGTACGTATTGTGGAAACTGGGTAGAAAATTGGAAGTGGTGGGGGAAATAGTATTTTTGGGGCAAGATTTCTCAGGGTAACTTTAAGGAGTTTTTTTTTTTTTTGCTAAATCTTTTGATACAACAAGGGATATACATATAAATTACTAAAAAGCGATTTCCTGCGGTATTAAAGATATTTTGGAATGGGTAAGTGCTGGTATGCAGGGGTAAAAAGACTTTCTAAGTTATACTTTTTTTTTTTTTTTTTTTTTTTTTTGAGGTGACGATTTCTTTCTGACTTGTTTGACAGAAATTGAAATTTCCAATTTGCAATGTGTTGAATAAGATAGGGCACTAAAATGCTAGACGATGATAAATCATAATTAAGGTCTGTAAAGTTAATTTAAATTCTATTGTTTGCTGAATATGCTGCCAGTCACGTTTTTTGCTTATTCCTTTCCTTTTTGTAATGTATGTTTCTTCGTGGTGATATTGCTCATGTTTGGATAAGTTAAGAATTACAAGGGGAAGAGTTTAGTCATAAATTATAGGTTCCATAGAATCTTCAGATGAGTGACTCAGGGAGGAGTTAAAAAGTTATAGTCAATTATTTTAAATTAAAAACACGAAACATGTAACGTTGCCTCTCATTGGAAAGATAGGCAGTGCACCAAATTCCTTCTAGTACTGATGCCATATGGTCCATCCTTCATTCCATGCCGGATTCAAACACAGAATGGATTATTTGGTCATGTACAGTATTTTATAATAGAACCATGTCACACTGTAACACTACTGCATGTGACAGCCCTGCAAGCCAGAACACTGGTTACATTTACAGATATGAGACATTTCTATTGTGAATCCTGCTTAAGTGAAAAATAGACTTTATTCATACAGTAAAATCCGGAAAAGCAAAACTCATTGTTACACTGTTAAATGGCAAACCTGCTGCACCCCCTGCCACTAACCTTATGCACTACTTTCAGGATCACTGTACTTCAGAGTAAGGACACTGCTTCGATGTACCATACCCATAGGGAAAGCATCTATTCTCATACAGTTAGTCTGTTGTTCTCATAACTCTTAGAACCACAATTAGAGTTCTTGGAATTACAAGAGGAGCCAAATAGCATATCACATAGAGGACTCCAAGTCTGCTGGCTGGGGAAAAATGTTACAGCAAGGAACACTGGGAACATGCATGCAGAGTGTCTTGACCATGCCGACCTTTGATTTTCTTGCAGCAGGTGGTGATCAGAAATGTACTGACATATCTGTGGTCTCATGCACATTGTTCTTTTTAATACATAAAGAGGTCTGAGCTGCAGTACTCACATGGTGTCCCACATTAATATACTGATAGTCTAAAGCATATGGTGGGGAAGGAAGGTGTGGCAAGTGGGGGGGGGGCAATGGTAGGTATATATGCTAAGTGGTGTCTGGCTGAGTATGGATGTGGGTAATGCTTTGCTAACTGGCAGTTGTACAGACACCAGTATACACAGGACAGTAATTCACATTAGCTTGAGCAGAATAATTTGGATTTCAGGGGTGTATGCCCCATTCCTAATTCCCTTATTTACTGCAGATGGTGTCTTGCACATGCCCGATAGATGTAGATATTCCCTGATAAACGGATGCACAGATTTCACAAATACTTGTAATATCAAAAATCTGTGTAAGAGTGTTGGCTTGAACAGTTTTGATGCTAGGTGCCTGTCTCTGTAGCTCACATATATTACCTACTGTACATCTACAATTTCTTTATTTAGCTATCAAATCTTAACTGAGTATCAGGAATGTTACATGGACCCTTTTTCTCCACAGCTCAGGATACAAGGATGCGTGCATAGATTTGGTGAAAGTTCATTTGTAATCCTCCTTATTATCTGTGGGTATGTTCCATGCACATAAAGAGGGAGCCCACAACATTCGTACTAACAGAGCATTTTAAATATTTCTACAGAAATGTCTTAGATGTTCTTGGCTATGTACACTTCTGGTCACTGTCACATAGGTCTTGCTGCCCCAATGTTTACCTGGTAATTCTACACCAACATCCCTAAGCAGGCCAGTGTATGGTAGCCTGAACACAATAGACATATATGGCACATACTTTGTCCATCCAGCCATTTCAAATAATGATGATATGTTGTTGGACCACTAGAGGGGTAACACACACACATACACAGAGATATGGGTGACACAATACACTGCTGCTGTTAGCACCATTTCTGTTATGTACACACAGTTACACTGTAGCAATGGTACACTAGTTTTTGTTCTTTACTACTTTATTATCTACATGTGCACTGTACATACCTGCATCTCAGTTATCTGTCTCTATCACTACTTGATGTACTTGACGTATTACTAACTGGATCATGAAGTTATTAGTTATGCCTGCTTCAAGAATAGAGACAGAGTTTAGACAACGAGGCCAGCAAGTTCCCAGCACCGGTGCATGAGGTTACCGGTATTACTGAACACATGATGTAGCAGTATTATCTATTTTTATACACATATATATTAGTAAATTTATTATATCAAAGTGAATGTTCATGTTATTGTCTGCAGTGTTGCTGTGGTCCCTTTAAACAATGTGTTCAAAGACCATAAATGGCACACATGGCCTATAGGCCTATTAGTCTTCAGCTGTGGAAGTACCATGTTCAGGGCTAGTAGAATGGCTAGAAGCCCTGATTTGTAGGACAGTAATACTGTGGTACTGTCTGGCATAGTGTGTGGGACTATACACTCTGAGCCATGTACATGTCTGTATCAAACATCTGATATCACTTTGGATACAAGTGCCATAAAGAGCTGGACTGTGAGGCACAGAAACATGTAACCATTCCACAATGTCAGGAAGGTATACATAGGTTCATAGGTGTGTACTAGGCTAATGGCCCTGGGGCCTTTACAAGCCTAGCCATAGGATTACCCTGGCATAGTGCCACCTGACCTTAGTTCCCAGTGCCTCTGTTGAGTAGAGCCACTGGAGTTATCCTCAGGGTGAATCTTTTGCTATATTTACCCTCTGCCTCCACATGCTATCCCTCTATAGTGTATAGCATGTCTCTGTATCTCACCCTGATATCACAAATGTATTGGTTAGGTTTTGATAAAAAAAAAGCCTTAGTTACAACTGTGTTAAAATGCTACTGCTGGTTGTGAAATAGTAAGAACACAAAGAACTTTGTACCTGTTATGGACATCTCTTCCCAAAAAAATCTAAATATTTGCATTGGTTCCAATCAGAAACTGTGAAGTAGCAGCCTTGTTGCCTTGCTACACAAGAATGAATCCACACCTTATAGAATAGCAGACTAAATGAAAAATGCCTTCAGTCTTGTCCACATCAAAGTCAAAACCTCTGTGTCACTTGTCAGATTTCTACAAATAGAGGCATTAATAATTAATGTACATGGACTTTCCAGGATGGCTGCACACTGATCAACAGCTTAACTTCAGCTCTCCCAGTGTGAAAAACAAAACTGAAGGACAAGGGCCAAGAACTCTGTCACTTTTAGTAAATTCAGTTGCTGGCTTGCAAGTACACTGCCTAAATGTCAGTAAAGAAGAGACTAGGAGAGCTTGAAAGAAAATCAAGTTGAAAAGGTGAAGAGAAAATACTGACTGGGAAGAATCCTTCAGCTGTTCAGCAAAAAGCAGTTCAAGCTCTAGTTTTGGTTCAAGAAATGGGTTCCAGTAATCTAGAAGAAAAATAATTCAAATGTGCTCAGAGGTGATTAAAATAAATGAAACACTGAAGGAGTATATCAACTCACATAACAAAAGACTGGAGAAAGGATGACGATTTAAACTGATATTCAGATGAGCTGATAAAATTGCAAAAAAATCAGAGGTTGAAATGAAGAAAAGGCTGGCTAACTCTGAGACTGCTCAAGGAGAGATGTTTCAAAAATGATAAGAATTAGTTGGCAGAGGACATAAGGAAAATCTGAGATTTTCTGCTGTACCAGAGAAACTAGAAGAAACAGGCTGTATTAATTTTAAGAAAGCACAAATAAGCAACTGGACAGGTAATCCACAACAGGACCTGTTAATTGAAAGGGAACACTGTGTGTATGTGCCAAACCTGGCCAAGAGAAACCATCCAAAATCTGTATTAGTAAAGATGCAAACCTAGTAGCAGAAAGAGCTGATCCTGACAAAACTGTGGCAAAAGGGCAAAAATATTAAACATTGAAGGTAGAGTGTTTGGGAAAAATGATTATTCACTGTACACCAAGAAGAAGAGAAAACATTTATTCCAGCAATGATAGACTGTTGACTGGCTGGTGTGATATTCAAGCTGCTGTATCCAGCTGTCTTCTGAATATTTTTCCCAGAGGATTAAAGTCATTTTTGATGCAGAACAGGCTAAAGAGGAAATACAAAACTTTGTAAAACAAAAAGTGAGACATCAAGCAGATGGGGACTCTGCTTCTCATTCTTCTGATAAAGCACACAGATAGACTTTGCCAGTGAAACCTTTTACCCTGTTCCAAAGGAAAATACTTGAGAGGCAGAGAAAAGCATAGGAGCTGACTAGAAGAATCAGAAGTTCCCTGAACTTTATCTGGAGTTGGTTGATGGAGATGAACAGGAAGAGAACCAGCAGTGAGGAAAATGGTGAATAAATGTGAGAGACTAAACCATCAATTGCATTTGTGAAATACAGCTGTATAAGAAAAAGTGGAAAGAGTGGTCTTTTGTTGACTTTGTTAAACCTGTGAGGAACTAAAAGGCATTTTTCTTGTCATTAATGTTTGGAAGGACACTGAGTATAGTGAAAGAGGAAAGAAAAAGGTAACTGTAAGTAAAACAATTTAGTTAACAGTATTTCTATGAAACCTTTCATGATATAAATAGTATATTTTGTAGTAAAACATTTTTCGATGTTCTTGTATGTGATAAAGATAATAAAGTAAACAGATCTCTTTTTTCTCTCTTTTTTAGTACTAAAATGTAGGCATTACAATCCAGAAAGACAAAAAAAGGCTACACAAAAACATGTTTAAGGTTAACGGGCTGTAATCTTGGGTTGTTGAGGAGCATGGGGTGCAAAAGTACACAGATCATAATATATCTAGAACTGATATGTCTTCTCTTAATTTGCATAGGTAAATGCCTGGATTAAGTCTCTTGGCCTAATCTATTCACAAGTTTTAAGTGGAAACAAGTAAATAAGAGAACATTGACTATAATGAAAAGTTTTCCTGTAGCAATAAATGCTTCAGCTTGTCTTTAGAAGCCTGCAGCTGAGGACTACATTTTTTCTCTTACGTTTCTATGGAAACAAGCTGATTATACAGCAATAAAAAGACATAATTCTGGCTTCTTCAAGGCTAAATGTTAATGTTTTCTGGAGAAGTGCAAGCTTTTTTTTTTACATTGGAAGGGTAATAAACATAAAAAAAGAAAGAAAACAATCAGTAAATAGAAGCACAAGCAGTAACATGCTTCTTAGCATGGATAACCTCAAATTTAGGTGAATTAAAACCTAGGTTTGCAGCTGTCTATTTGGGGCAATTGTTCCTATTAGAACAGTTAAACTTCATTATTTGAAGATGTGTTTTTGTAGTAAGTTAACAGGTTATGGGGTATTCTGGGGGAAAGCTTGATATTTTGTATGAGGATTTTCATTAAGACAAAAAGTCTTGTAAAATGTGACATAGGTTCCAATGTCGATAAGAAAAAAATGTATAAAGGATCAACCTGCCAAACATTATTGGGTGCATTTATTTATTATTTATTAACATTTGCTGATCGGGAAAAGTCCACTGGGTGAAAAAAACATTTTTCAGTGGAGGCTCAGGGAAAAGCTCCATTTACAAATCAAACAAATATTTAAGACCGTATTATATTTACAGAAGTATCCAAAAGATTTTATACCAATTTTCATAGATTAGAAATACATCAAGTGTAAAGTTTTATACAGTTCTAGAGCATATACATTTTTTTAAAGATTGGTAACATGGCATGCAAAGGTTTACATAATTTAGTTAGGGTTAGTAGTATACCTTCTCATTAAAATAATTTTGATGCATGTCACACAATGGCTGGTTACGGCCCGATAATGAGATTACAAGAGAAAAAATGTCAAAAAATGTAAAATGAGATCATATTCACAGGGAAAGATATTATTGACATCGATAGGATTCATACTACTTTGATGTGTTAGACATGGCTTAAGGTGGTCTATGGTCTTGTAAACAGGGGCATATTGGTTTGTTGAGGAAGTGATTTTTTAAAGTGAGTTTGAAATTTTGTAAAGAAACCAGTTGTGTGATGGGGGTAGGTCATTCCATAGTTTAGATAAGGAGTGTAAGTACAGGCTTTGTCCATCCCTTTTATTGGGTTTAGAAACATTTACGAGTTGTTTGTTAGTGGACTGAAGGTTTCTGGTGGGGGTGTAAAATTGTAGGATAGAATGGAGAGAAGGGCAATTATCTGTGTTGTATATTGGTTTATGAGCTAGTGTTAGTTGGGTGCAATGAAGGAAGTGGAGGAATTGAAGCCATTTCAATTCCTTAATGCCTTAACAGTGGTGAGTTTGATATGATAGTCCAGTGGCAAAATTTGCTATTTTATAATAGCATGATTATAGTTTGTTGCTTAGGCATGTGTGCAGGTTAGTAACAATGGGGGGACCATAGAGAAGGGATGGGAGTAGGAGGGTATTTGCCAGTTTTATTTTTGTGGGTTTATCCATGTATCGCAAAAGCTGGAAAGAGAGATTTAAAACACTGTGATATATATATATATATATATATATATATATATATATATATATATATACATACATACATGTATAGTTCCCCTTCAGAAGCCTGAATGCTCATAAGCTCGAAATTCATAAGCCTGAAACCAAAAGCCTGAAAACTCAAAAGCCTAAAAACTCAAAAGCCTGAAACTCAGAAGCCTGAAAACACACAGAATACAAATAATGCTAATAAGCCAGTACAAAGACACTACTATCTGCCCACTTACCTTAACCCAAACCCTAACCCTAAGGTCCGTCACTATCGCACACTCACCTAACCCGCGCCCTAACCCTAACTCACTTAAACCACCCCTAACCCTAAAGTCTGTCACTATCGCACACATGCCTAACCTGCACCCTAACCTTAACTCACTTAACCCGCCACTAACCCTAACATAAAAACAATCGCACACTTAACCTGAACCCAACCTGTAACTTTCCACCACAGCGCTAAGAATAGCGAATCCACATTAAAGTAAGTATGTGTATTTTGTGTGTTTTCAGGCTTTTGGTCTCAGGCTTATGAATTTTGAGCTTATGATCATTCAGGCTTCTGAAGGGGAACTATATATATATATATATATATATATATATATATATATATATATATATATATATAGTAGATGGGGATACTGACTTCTTATCATAATAGCAGCATTTTTCATATTGTTAAATTGAATTATCAGTAGACAGACAGACTAAGTGTACAACTGCATATTCATATGCCTAAGATTTTATTGAAACAAGCTAACCAAGCACTACTGTGAGATTAAAAACATTTTCTTTATAACACATATCACTGTCAGATACACTGCTTTTCCTCAGCTGACTCAGATTACAAAAATGTCCACCAAAAAGTCTTCTACAGTCACTTTTATAGTTTCAAAACTTTGTCCTTGTTGAAAACATTATTTTTCTGTATTGAAGCCTTCTTTGTCTGCATTCTTATCACATCCAGAGAAAACTGGTTTCTTCAGCAGGTTGAAATGTTTTTTCATTGATAGGATAGTCTGTAACTTTTTCTGCTATATCAGCCATTTCCCTTTTCACTTGCATATCTGTGTGCATTCAACTGTTTAGGATATTTCAACAAGTCTCTATTGTTAATGCCATTTGTTACAAAAACATTCAAAAGTATAATACTTTTTGTTCCACACAAGCACATTCTATTAAGCTAATCACACTTCTTTACTGCATTATTTCTTTTCTGTCTAAAAATATCACACTGTTACTATGATTACCAAACCTCTGTTACTGTGAAGGAAAAACAGTTCTACCAAATAACATATATATTTTCTATCAAATACATGTTATTGCTATGCGATAAACCAGTTTTACTTTATATAATTCTATCACATATTATCTTGGAATGTGAATGGCCTCACAGGTATAGACAAAAAGGAAAGAATATTTAATTATATTAAGAAATGCAGAGTGCAAAGAGCAATTCTACAAGCAACACATTTGGAAAGAACTGAGAATGTGAATTTGATAAAGACTTTTAGGATATTGTTGTGGAATGTTTTGAAACAGTTTCAAGTCTTTTTGGGATATAAAATTAATAAAGATAAAACAAAAGCTATAGCAGTAAATTATGCACCCACATTTGAATTGGTTCAGCAATACCCATATTTATGGGCAGACGATAAGATGAGGTATTTAGGAATATGGATTAAAAGGATTCTGCTATAACAGCTAAGGATATGTGGGAAGATACTAAACAAAAGATAATACAAAAACTGAGAAACTGAAAACTCTTACTTATAGATATGGAGAGTAAGCAGAGAAATTGCTTTTAGTCCCTTTAGTTTTGTATACGGGTCAGGTAAATTTTTAATACCCAAGGAAAAGTTGGGGACAAGAATTAATAATGAACTGAAGGAATTTATCTGGGAGGGAAAGCATTAAGTGGAATACGTTGATCCTTCCAATAGAACAAGGTGGTTTACATTTACCTGATTTAAAGGGATATTTTAGAGCTACACAATTAAGGCTCATATACATAACACAAACAGAAGGTTATAATTCAAAGTAGAAAGAGATGATGATGAAGCAAGGGGAAGCTCAAGAAACAGAGAGAAAGTAGTATTTTGGATGCAGATAGTTAAGGAGAATAATAACAACTATACAGAATATTATATTCATAAAGTAGCAGAAAGTATTCTAAGAGCTAAAACAACACAAGAGTGGAGAAAGGAGAGTCTGCCGATAGGGATGACTGCAATTAGGGGTACAAAGAATAGGAAAAAGGGGCTGGAGTTTACTGGAGAAAACTGGTAAAGGAACAGAGGCATTGGGAGCAAATAACTAGAAGGTAATAAAATGGGAAGAGGCCAAGAAGACATTTGGACTGCAGGCTAGAGACTGCCTTCCATATCAGGGAGTGTTACCAGAGTACAGGCAAAGAGAAAGGGACAAGGAAATTACAAGTGAAAGACTAGCACTGATAGTTTTTTTAGTTGAATCTAGAACAGAAGCTGCTGTTAAAAAGGGAATAATTTTAGAGCATATAAAATACTGTACAATGACTACAGGAATCAATCAGAGGAGGTTGGAAAAGATTGGAAAAAAAGACTGGATAAGAAATTCACAAAGAAACAATTGGAGGGCATATGTATGGCTCCACAATATGCAACAAATTCTAGAAGATTTAGAATTTAAGGGAAGTATACATTTGGACAGGTGTTGTGCCATCCCCAAGAACAGCATTAATGCGGAGTTGCTTGTAGGATTTTGCATATTTACCTTAGCATAGACTTTATCAGCATCTGTCTGCAACCAATTAACAGTTAGAAGATAACCCATGTATTTCAACCATTCCACTCAAATCTGACACTAAGATTTATTTAATCTTCAAATATTATCTTAGTCTATGCAACAGCTTAATCAATATAATGTCATATTCTGTTTTGTAGCACACTGAACCAGAACTCCATCAATAATATTCACAACACTTTCTTTCCAGTTCCTAAAAATATCTACCGCACTACACTGAAATACCACCAGTGATGCCAAAGTTCCAAACAGCCATTTCATAAATCTATATCTTCCCAAGAGTGCATTAAAGATATGTTGCTTATTCCCTTATCATAATGGCACTGAGGGATAAAGCCTATACTGTGACCCAGATGACCTGAGATCAAGTAATGTCTCAGTCACTGAAAGAAATGGGCAGGTAGGATGGGAATTAAATGGCTTCTGCTAGCTTGGCTACCCTGAGGGTGGATGGTGGGAATGTTGCTTTCATGGTGACCAATTGTTCCTGTACAGGATGAGACTTGCAATGCAATGAGGGATATAACTAGAGTGACATGAGCTTGGTACTTCCACATTGGTGGAGGTAGCCCTACAAACGTGTGTTTTGTGTGTGTGTGTGTGTGTGTGT